>NC_135736.1:37997500-38055000 GCF_041903045.1 Epinephelus lanceolatus
GGGATTTTAATACATTTCTAATAAAGCTAACTCACTCCTCTACTGCTGCTATTAGGAATGATGCAACCATGTATTAATAATTGTTGATACATGAATAAACTGGGAAAAAGTAAATTAAATTTTCTGTGTAGGGAATAAAACACATGCCAATATGTGACACTTGTTTAATAGCTGCAAAAGTAATGTAGTCATAGTGATATCATAATACATTCTGTGAGTGAAAGTAATTTCTGGTAAATTAAAAAAGAGCCTTAATATTACTTTAAAATTAGTAACCACAAAAACGTCTGTTGGCTCTGATGTGAATCACAGATGCAAACATACTCCTCCTTAAATTGATATCTGAGAGGAAAGCATGTTATACAAATGTGCCAAAAATACATTTTTACACCACACATCAATGTTTAATATTAAGTAAATCACCAGGAATTACAACAGACTGTTTGTATGTGGTATTTTCCTGATTTGAGCTGTGCATTTGCAGCTTTATCACCTCTCACCACAAACCAGAATAACACTGTGTGCAAATCATTTTACTCGTATTTCTGCTTTTAGCCAAGAAAATATGGATGAATCTGCCAGAAGTTCTTCATACGTTTCTATGCATATAAACATATCATGCATCACAATTACTGGACATTTCCTTTGCAACAAGACCAAACAAAACAAAACAAAAATCAAAAAAAGATTGACTGAGAGGCAGGTAGATAGATAGATGGATAGGTCCATCATATCTTATTTGTACCATATTTGTCTTGATTACCATTTCATATTCATAACATGTAACACGCTGTATGAATCAGCAGCCACTGGTGAATGGAATTTGGACTGAGCCTTCACTCAGTATGTCAGGTTATTAAAACCGATGGAAATAAAAACAGCTGGGAAATAAGAAATAAAAGTCCTCTGAATTTAATAAAAAATAAAACCCTGTAGATTTACCTATTTATCCAACATTGGCTCACTTACGTCTACATTCATTTATAAATGCATTTCCTCATTTTGAAAAGGTCAGCATTAATTTCAAAGGCACATTCGCTTATTTATTAAATATTGACTTAAATGGCATGCCGTAGTGGTGGAGTTCAGATAGCTCATTAGACTTTTATTTAAAAATAAGAGAGATAAAAGAGAGATGGATGAGAAGGTACAGTATGAAGATGTGAAACTATATTTCATTATCAATTATATGCCACAGTACACCAATATGAAGCTCCAAAGGCACAATAGTTGCATTGCTGATGAATAGTACAAGCCACATCCACCTCCGGTCTTCTATCTGAATACAGATACAGATAATTGGTTGGACCGATACAAATACAGATAATGACATCTCTGAACACTCTTATATGTCATGTATACTGTATGTTTATATTTTGTGGATGCGTTCATGCGTGAAAGTATTTGACGGACATAGCACAGTATATTATGGTAAAACACACAGAACATTACATCTAATTACACAGAGGACAGGAGACGATACGTGGCTTAAGAAATATTTGACTTGTCACTGTGTTTCGCACACACACACACACGCACAGAGAGAGGGAGAGAGAGAGAGAGAGAGAGAGAGAGAGAGAGAGGGAAACACACACACGTTGTGACTTGACATCACCTTTCTTACCTAATTGCGCCTGGAACATCATGTCAGGAAATGATAGCTGATTTACCAAACATTTGCATTACGCTCTCTCTCTCTCTCTCTCTGACAAACACACACACACACACACACACACACACACCCCAAAAACCACTTTTGGACAACAAAACCTTTCCTTTCAGCCATGCTCACTGTGAATAAATCCATGGCAATGAGACACTTAGTCAAATTAACGTGTTGACTATTGCTGTAACAGATCGTATGGGTGACAGAACAGCAGCGCTTCATATCTGTTGGAATAACTCTGGAAGTTTATATACACTTAAAGTTTTAATGGTATTTGGTGGATCTTTTTTTTTTTTTTTTTAGCAAAATATTTCCCTTGGCTCTCCTGGAATACATTATTCACACCAGCTCCACTTTTTGGAACTAATGTGGTCTTGAACTGATATTAGGAGCGTAGTCAAACAGCAGTTATAATGAGTGATAATAGTGATATTTTATCTGAAATTATGTCATTAATTTTCTGCCCTTACAAAAAGTCATGTAAAATCCACATTTGGAATAATGTTTTACATGTGAACATTTCATTCTTCATATTACAGGCTGAAGATATGGACTTTTTTTTGTTTATAACATAATTGGTTTTTCTTTGTTGAACTTGTTAGCACAAGTTTAATACTTTTTTTTAAATTACAAAAAGATATTGTATCTAATACTGACTATGGATTTATGTTTGTTATTTCCTTGAATTAATGAGATATATGAGAGAAATATAAGTAGGATAATAACATACAACAAAAGCACATGATACAATGTCTAATTTTAATTCTCAAAATATACCGTATTATTAAACATTAATGCTGTGATGATGTCACACTCAGGCCTCCTGCCTCTATCAGCAGTATCTCTGTGTATAATGATCCATTTCTAATTGCTTAATTATGTTCAGAATAAAGAGCTTACATTAAGTTTACAGATGCTGCTACAGCAGATTTATTTGCCTGTGCTACAGACTTTGACTACCATCAGACTACTTCACATGTATAGCACTGTCCATTGGTGGCTCACAATGTGTTTACAGTTCAGGGACATCACATGGTGTTGCTGTAGCAACCAGAGGAAGCCCACCTGAGGTTTGTTTACATCCTCTGAAAGACATGGCAGGCTCATAATGAAGTGTTGGATAGTGTGGGGGAGGAAGAAACGTTCTGTTTAAGAGGGGAAGTGGGAACATAAAAGTAGACTGTCCTCCTCCAAAATACAACCACATACCATAGGTCGTTTGTATAAGCAGCATATTTTGACCCAAATTTACGATTAGAATTAGGCAGATACGTCTAGTGGCTGCAGTAATTATGATAGAAGACAGAGGAAGTCAGGCAACGCAGTATGAAGAACGACAAGTCAGGGGAGGGAGGAGGTTGAGATGGATGGATGTGTTAAACAAACACAGGACTTTGACCCAGGAGAATGCAGTTTGTGTCTTGTGTCTGTCACGTTATGTAAATGACATAACATAAATTTACTTATTTTTAACCACACCAACTTTTTTGAAAGCTAACTAAGCAGTTTTGGTGCAGCTGTGACCGTTTCATAAAGAGAACCACCACCAGTGTTTACAACTGCGACTGTTAGCTGTAAATACAAACTATGCTGTCATGTATGAGCAAGTGATGATTTCATGCCACCGGTAGGAGTGCTAATTTAGGAAACACTCCTGTGGGTGGTATTAGCAGGTAGGAACAAAGGACTTATGTGGTTGTATGAGTTGGAGGTCTTGTTGAAAAGAAGAATTGGTCTGTGTCCCTGATTAACGGAAGCAAATGAAGAGAATGTTTTGTATGTATATCAGCTGCTAGCAGGGGCGATTGCTCTGAGACAACAAGGGAGGCTGAACTTCCCCTAAAATTTCATAGAAGAAATGGTCAAATATGCACTATTGAATTTACATTAAAATAAGAATTTACATTGCATTAAACGTGCGCTAGGATGTGTTTCACATCATGACTATGATGTTCAAATGTCAGCTGTTTATCACCAGTTTTCAAACGCGACCTCCCTGTCATACATTCTTGTGTCAGCACGGTGGATGTGGAGCCTCCAAGCATTCCTATGAGACAGCGCTGAGCAGGGTTTTTTCATGCAGCAAAGCGAGACGATCATTGGATAAATGCGACAGAATCGTCACTTCCAGGAAGGCTCAGCTTCCCTGGGACCTAATGGAGCGGCAGGCGGGAGAGGACGCTCGGTGTATTCATGATGATTGGAGGAATTGTCTAAAAGGCTGAACCCCTTTGTGATTGACAGCGCTTTGGAAATACACACCGGCATTGTTGCATCTTGAGCTCAGTCCTATGCAGATACTTGCCAGTGGAGTCTTCTGACAGAGTGCCGTCCGGAGTTCCTTATTTCCATAAGCGATATAGCTCATTTTCACCGTTAAACCCATCTGAAAATCGTTGAGGTGTGTTTTGCTGTGGTTCTATGGCATGAGTGTGGTTGAAAAATGGCTTCAATTAAATGTTACTTTTATAAGTTACTGCCTCGCTACAGTATGACAAATGTTATGATGTAAACTTAAAGTGAGCTTCCCCTGTTTGAAAGACCAGCAGTCGCCACTGGTTGCTAGGTACATGGAACATGTAGAAACATGTACCCTGCACTTTTTCAGAAGACAGTATTGGACCCCTCCAGTCAGAGTATATAGATATATAAACAGGAGTAATTGCAAGTGTAAGTCTCTAAGTATGCAAGTTGGAATAGTGTAAATAAGTTGTACCATATTACATAGAGAAAGAATGGAAAGTAAAGGAATGAGAATAACTTAAATACTGAAAAAAGAAATCTAATTTATCCTCCTTACTTTACACATTTTTTTTATTATACCACCTTAATTGCTTTCTTGCAAAGTTTCTCAGTCAATATGAGGACCTGCACTGTGCCAATGTTCCATCATATATTACCCTAAGTAAAAGGCATTTGTGTGAAATTTCTGCCTATGACAACTTTGTATTCAAAAGGCTCTCAGCTCTGGTGTAATAGCAAATATCGCTTTGAGGTGTAGGACAGATATCAGGACATTGTTCCTGCACATTTGAACTGATCCCAAGCAAAAATTCCCATCGTCTCCTGAGTGATATTACTCTGTACTATTTCGCTTATGGGGTGAGTTAATATATTGATCAACTTTAGCTATCCAAAAATCTAAGGTCCCCTGAAATAAAATTCCGCCCCTGCACCAGAAACACAGCAAGATGTTTGGTAGCAACTTAACATCATCAGTTTCTCAGGGAATAATCATCCAGGCTCAGCTGCACAACACATATGACAATTTCTGTAACCTTGCAAACATAGCGAGTGTGCAACGGCGTGACAGAGTCAGACCTGCTCCTGCTTATTGTCAGTGGTGTGGTCCTGTGGCTGCTGTGTTTAATGCCTGCCTGACAACCAGATTCATGAATAATAAAGTTAAAAGTTTGCTTGCTTTTTTAAAAAAAAACAACAAAACTTCTGACTATGCACTATTTAGACCCCAAAAAACTTGTCGGATGAGACCTTTTCTTGCTGATATGTGCTTAATAGAGAATGAAATGAAATAATCATGAACAGTTAAACAGGACTAAATGTCAGCAACCCGTATTAGACCCTGGAGGCTGCGGTGTCAGTCACACCCACCATAGTGTATCCTTATACTAGATTAATGCAGAGAACTTCCTGTCTGCCAAACATCCAAATGAATCATGTCACATCTCAAGTTTACACAACAAAAATTCAAAGCCAGTTTTATTTAAACTGAATATGAATGCAATTTATATTTCCAGACTTTCAGGCACCCTGCATTTCTTTGTGTTAATCATAAAACTTCCACCTAAACAGGGGCGGAAGTCAAGGGTGTCAGCTCTTCCCATAGTTCTTCTTTGTTTAATGTTCTGCTCAGCTCTTTCGTAGAGCACATTTTTAGTCACTATATCTTAGTGAAACGTGCTGAACTTAACTCAGTCTGATTGAGCTATCTCTACCATTCGGTTTAGGTATTTTATGCTAAAAGAAAAAAAAAACATCTACTAGATGTCGCTGTGTCTTTAAACAGTACATCTCCTACAGCGAGTTACGAACCAAAAAAAGTCACTCCAGACATGAGGACTCTGTGTGGTAGGATTTTCAAAGATCAGATTTATGTAACCCTGTGCATAAAATAAAAGGCTATAAGGGTCAAATAATTTAATTAAAACATGCACTACCAAACAGTTCAGATGGCCTTCTATGGTAAAGGTAAAGAAGCTAAGCTAATGTAATGAAAAGTGACTGTTTGCTACAAGAAAAAAAAAAATCAAGTATTTTTACTGTCCAAAGCCATGCTGAAACAAAAGATTGAATTGTCCTTTAACGGTTAAGTTAGTGATGCTATAAATTTACAATTTATTTTTTTTTACTTTATGGAATAAAGAAACATATATACATACAATATAATTGCTGAAAAAAAAGCTTTTTCACCATTTCTGAGATTTTTTCAAAGTACTGTAATGGTACATATTTAGATAGATATGTGTAAATAATACCAGTACTATTCATTCCATGGTGAAAAATTGATATATGTTGGTATACTAACATATCACTGGCATAATAATGTAATGTAATTGAGATTTTTTCTTGTTTTTACATTACCATGAAGTGGCTTCTCAGCCATTTGGTATTGGCCTTTCTTTTAACACTATGGGATCTGTTTAAATAAATAAGATTGCTGTTGTTATTGACCCAATAAAACAAAAATGCAAAGAAAATTGCTCTCTTCTTAGTGTGGGCATTAAAGGGTTAACCACATTGTTTTGCATTAACTAATATATATTCTGTTCTGCCGTTGTTAATCACAATAGTTTTGTTTTTAAAAAATTGCAATGAAATTTCAATATTGACAATATTGTTACAATGGCACATCCATAGTGTTAGCTGTTCCTCTCATTCTAATTTTACCTTTTCTTGAACTATTAAATATTGTATACACAAACATTGAACACCTCCATATTTATCTGTCTACTTTTGCCAGTTATGAGTTTGTGTCGGTTGAAAATATGCAAAAAACTAAAGTCATACAAGTTGTGTATATTCTGCAGAGGTCCACTGTGCATGCATGGCATATGTACCGTATGTGTCTGTGTTTGCATGTGTGTGTGTGTGTGTGTGCGTGTGTGTGTGTGTGTGCCGGTTGCTATGTGGTGAGGAGAGCTTGTTATACTCTGACAGGGCGAGACCGTTGGAGTGAAATGCATGATGGGATTCTGTGATGAGCAGGAAGAGTTTGAATAAACATGGTTGATTTCAGCTCACCCCCGCGTGTGTGCATGAGTGTGTGTGTGTGTGTGTGTGTGTGTGTGTGTGTGTGTGTGTTTGTGTGTGACCATCAGGCCTGTCTGTTTGTGCTGTGTTCACTGAAGCTTTTTATTGAAGCCCTCATGAATCTTTTTCTTTCTCAAATATTCAGTCCTTCCCTCACTCTATCCTCCTTCCTCCCCTTGCTGACTTCTCAGCTTCATCTTTTACTCCCTTGCTGACGCCCTCTTCAGACTTCATCACTCATTCCCTCTTATTTCCAACTCCCGCTCCGCCACTATCTCCATCATTCTCTCCCTTGGTTTTGTGTCTTTGTCTTCCCTCTTCTTCAGTGTGATATATATATATATATATATATATATATATATATATATATATATTTGTTTGTTTAATGAGAGTGAGAACGAGAGAAATAGAAGGACGGCTCACTTGCAGCTTCCCCACTTTCACTGAGCTTGACCTAAATAATGTGATGCAGACCATATGTTGCATCAAGTTATATCTCTTTAGATGTTACAGTTAATTAAATCAATTAAGTTTTTTTAAGCCATATATAAAGGGTTTGCATTCTATAAAATATCTGCTTGTAGCAACTTCAGCGTGATTGACTTTTTAAAAGTTTTGTTTTGGCACTCACACTCTAAGGCAAGGAAAGATCACAATGACTTGACAAAGTGACTTGAGGTACAAGACAGGACATAAAAATAAATCAAATCTAGGCTGCATTTGACAGAAAGCATGTTTTCCCTTTTTAAAATAATGTTTTAAATTAGATTGCAGCACATTAAATATGTCATTGACCAGTCACAGAGCTTCTTAGTTTAGACTTTAATTATCTAGTCTTACAAAATGCCAGAATCATGGACTGTGACTAAATGGAAATTACAGAATACTAATAATATTCTGTTTCTACACAAAACACATTCATTTGCTTGTTATCTGATCCAGTCTCTTTTCCCACTGCTCAAACGGCATTCTTACATGGCTCTGAAACATAGTGCTGTTATTTCAGAAACATGGACAGAGCTGTTTGTTGTTCGTTGTCAAGAGATTTATTTCTTAGATTTGAACTGCCGGCTGGCTGTGTGAGTTGCAATAAAGAGACAAAGCTACAACCGTGGGAGAGAGAAGAAGAGAGAGCTGCGTGGCATGAGCAGAAAGACACCTGAATCATCTTTTTCTTTTTTATTTACTTAATGATGCTGATATTGAGGCCATTGATTTGTAGATTTTAGCACTCATGTCTTAGTGGTTAGAATTATAAATGATATTATTTTGTGTCTGATTAACGTTTTCAGGGTTCCAATTAACCAAAATCATGTGAGGACACACAGGTTTAATAGCTTCGATGGATTTAATTCTGCTGTGAATTACATTTAGAAACAGTTGTCTTGTGTTATTATTTGGCCTTTCAGAGGCTACTGCATGGTTAAACCAATACATTTCATGAACTTTGCCACCAGACCAATTTTAGGTGGTGACCTGGCAATCTGCCCCAAATATTCCTTTTCATGTAATGGCCATGATGCACAAACACGCTGAAAAGGTAAGGCGGGAAACTGCTGGGGGCGGCTGGGGCTCAGGAGGTAGAGCCAGTCATCCACTAATTGGAAGATCTGTGTTTCGATCTCCGGCTCCCACAGTCCGCGTGCCGAACTGAACCCTAAATTGCTCCCTATGGTTGTGCCATCAATGTGTGAGCGTATGTGGATGCTTAAGCAGAGTAGCAGGTGGCACCTTGTGTGGTAGCCTTGGCCACCGGTGTTTGCATGTGTGTGCGAATAGGTGAAAGTGGCACTGTGTAAAAGTGCTTTGAGTGGTCAGAAGATTGCATCTTCTAATCAAAATGTCACTATATTGCCACCCACATGAAAAAAATGGGTAAAAATAAGCGTAGCAGGATGATAACATTTGCCCCCTCGCAATTTTTAAGTGCCTCCCAAGTGCCCTGATATGGGTTTGTGCCATAGACTGACATTTTAAAAAAGTATTTGTAAAAAAACAGTAACTATTTAAACATTTCCACTGCACTTCCAACCATAATGAATTTTCAGAGTTTTGTTAAGTCTAATATTAGAAAGACAGAACTTCACTTCTCCACTGATCAGTCTGACAGATGGCTGTGACTCGATGTAAGAGGAGAGGTCAATAAGAAGAAAGTAGGATGGGTTAAAATTAGCAGCCCCAACTTTAAAACGGTAAATCAATACCTCGTAAAGCAGACATAAGAAACTATGAAAAAGAAAAAAGTTAGAAAAATTAGAGAACCCAAGCTTAAGTTTGCCCCTGTGGTGAAACTTACTGTCTACAAGATTGTCAGTTTAAAAGATGGAGTGTGCTTGATTTATGGATTAAATTTGCATTTTTGTGAGTAAATGCTGGCTAACTCACAGTAGCTGACTACTCACAACTTACTACACACTGAGCAAGAAGGAACAACACACAGTGAGTGGAGGCAGTGAGTGGCTGTGGCCTCACCCGGGGAAATAATCATAATACCATAGTTGTCACATGTTGGCTTTGTTGCTGGAATCTCGTTGTCAGACAGTGTTGAAAATTACTATGTTGAAACATAAATCTTACATTTAACATATCCAAGGGCTGTGAGTGCATTAAGCTTGATTTTAAGCATCTGGTTTTATTCTTTAAAGCTCCTGAAAACATGGTACAGATCATATCTGTATATCTATGATTGAATATTAAAGACTAAGGGCCTTAAACAAGCTGATGGTCGGCTGTTGTCCGATTGTTGCAGCATCTGTCACCCTAGTTTTTGTGGCGTGTCCTGCACTGCTGGCATTACACCACCCTTGTCGGCTTTTTTTCCGCAGCACCTTCAGTTAATAAATCACTCTGACTGGCCGTATAACTCAGTGCACAATGAACAAACAGAGTCAAGATTACATAAAATCTAAACAAGCTTGTTACATTATGTACGCTTATTTTATTTCAGCCATTGAGCTCTTTAGCAGAGATGGTTTAATTTATTTGGGTTACTGTTCACCTGCCCATGGTAAATACCATTTGTTCTTTCAACATTGGGTTGTGTTGTTAATGTGCTAACTAGCTAACTAGCATCTTGAATCCGTCCAGTTGGTCTTCTGGTTTCTCCTTTTGAATGACGAATACAAACTACAGTCACCTGTTGCTGTGAAGAGTTACTTTTCTCAAACAGATGCAAGTGCTAATTAGCCTGTAGGCTGTAGTCCTTGCGGTGTGTTCACTGAAACTTTTTGGCCGAGACACAGGCAACATGAGGCGACGTTAACAGACAGTTCTCTGAAGTCGGTTTGATGTATTTGGGCCTCAAGTAAGCAGCAATCAAAGTTAAAAGTTAAGACAAAAAAAACATCTTTAATTTGATTTAATTTACTGAAATTTTTTTGTAATTAGGGTTTATTAAGGTGGGCGGCACTGTGATGTGGTGGTTAGCACTGTCGCCTCACAGCAAGAGGGTTCCTGGTTCGATCCCGGGTGTGGGAGCCCCTCTGTGTGGAGTTTGCATGTTCTCCCCATGTCAGCGTGGGTTTTCTCTGTGTACTCCGGCTTCCTCCCACAGTCCAAAGACATGCAGGTTAATTGGTGACTCTAAATTGTCCGTAGGTGTGAATGTGAGTGTCTCTATATGTCAGCCCTGTGATAGTCTGGTGACCTGTCCAGAGTGTACCCTGCCTCTCAACCAATGTCAGCTGGGATAGGCTCCAGCCCCCCCCCCCCCCCCCCCCGCGTTTCCCAGAGGATAAGTGGTTAGAAAATGGATGGATGGATTTATCAAAGAGTAACTAAACCCTAAAACCATTTTTTTAATCATTGTTTCTGGTTGTATAGTAGTGTTACTGACTGATCCTGCTCAAAATCTTGACAGTTTAGTGCAAACTGTTGAAAATCTACATTTTATTTTAAAAATGTGGTATGGAGTGCCCTCTACAGCTTGAAACCTGGTTACTACATTTGAATTTGCATTACATTACATTGGAGGTGAATGATTTTTTTTCGCGGCGAATGACGTCACTAACCGTCCACGCTAAAGCCTGCCCTCCTCCCTTTATTCCTCCCCTTACTATAAAACCATTCTGCAGCCGCCTTCCCTTCTGCCCGTGTGACACAGTTAGGAGCGGTTTTCCAAGCCACCATCGGCACAAGGAAAATAAGTCAAAGTGTGGAGGAGAGGGACCTCTCTCCCCGCAGCGAGGGACAATCTTCACTCCGCCCCTCCCTCAGCTCCGCCTATCTTTTCTGAACTTTTTGAAATCAAGCTGTAGGCGGAGTAATGCCCAGAGAGGGGGGTTTAGTTCCCCTTTAAGGTTAGGTAATGAGATGAATACATATTACCAGTGGAAAACACAACAACTAAAAGTTACATACTTTCTATTTGCCTTTGAAAAAAATTCACATCAACATTTTCTAATCTGACACCCCCATCCCCAGCTAACATTTGTATGTAGGGCCCATGTGGGTAGTAAATTGGCCCACATGTGTGGGTTTACCCAAGTGGGCCCCATATGAGATTCCCATTTTGCTAGCACCACTTGGTACGCAGGCAGTCCTCACATAACTATGTGGGGCCCACTTGGGTAAAGCCATCAATGTGAGCAATTAGCATGGGGCCAATATGGAACCCATGGACAATCTGATATAGGGCCCATTTTTCAACACATCTACCAACCACATTGTTCGCACACACAAATGCTGGATGGGTCAGCAGAACAACAAAAAAATAAAAAAAAAATCATATGACAGTTTCTGATCTGGTGTTGCTATTGGCTTATAGGTTTGGTTTAGGCACAAAAACTACTTGGTTTGGGTTCGGGAAAGAATATGTTTTGCGTTACACTAAATATAGCACTTAGAAAGGTTGGGTTTCTTTAAGGTAAGGGGGGGCATTTAAAGCTATGGCTAAAGTTAAGAAAATATTGTGGCCATGAGTAAAAGAAACCAATTCTGACTGTCAATAGAAAACAGGAAAAAAAACATCACTCTCCAGTGTGTCAAAGTCACACATTTTATTGACCAATCTATCCACCCAGGACCTCCTCTCAATGAGATTTATGCTCTATGAGACTCTGTTCCAATAGTACACTTTTTCTCCTGACAGATCAGAGTCATAACTCACACGCTTTCAGTTTAATATAAACATAGAAAATTTATTGTCCAAATACAACCTAATTCTGGCTATGCACCTTTATTGTTCTTTTTTTCCTCCTCAGTTCATTTCAGTTTAACTTAGCTATTAAATAACTCCCTTATTAAAATAAGTGAGACTTCTCCAGTACATAAAAGTGTTAGATTTTGCACCACCCAGTCCTGTCTTCAATCCCAGAGTAGATCAGGGCTGATAGGCTTCCTTTGAGCCCTGGTGAGGAGTTGAATAGTAGCTGGTTCCCCTCCCATCATCCCCACCGAGCTGAGGACAGCAGTCTGATTCTCCTCATATGACCCCCACTGTGACTTGAACTTGGCTTGATTCCCCCAGATATGAGTCCTGCTGAGCTTGTTTGCTTGGGCCAACAAATGTCAGACATAGTCGAGTATATTTTTGGTCATGGTGGAAAATAAACAAAGGGATGAGATAAATTCTTCGCTTTCCTTTATTTGGAAGCTTCGCCGTGTTTTATTTTCTGGTTGCTGAAGTTTGTTGGGCAAGTGTTTCAGATTTATCAGCCAAGCTGGGTGAGAACTCTGAACCTCTTCAAAGCATATGTATTGCACCAGCTCTATGCTGCTCTTACAGAATTTTATTAACCTGGTGTTACATTGTTAAGAATAAAGTGAAGTGTATTGGTGCATTGTTAAAGTCTGTATCTCTGGATCATTCTATTGCCACACTTAAACTGTGCAAATGCAGGATTTATTGGCTGTGGCTTGTGTCTCAGAACAGCACGCTGTTCAAGAAATCAGAGTACAATGATTATGTGAAACAAAGACTTTTGGTGGATTGATTCATCTAAAAATAAATAAATAAATAAAAATATTAATAAAAATAAGTGTACTGACAAGATTTTTAGTTTATTCATGCAGGGCCACTGAAGGTATGGCTATGGTTGGTAACATGGTTAAGTCCTGCAACAGACCCGCATACAACAACTCCTAATTCATTGAAATTCGCCACTTGGGCAGTGACTACCTGTGACAGACACCAATGAAAAAAGCTGTCCTTTAACAGTGACATGTATGCGGCCGGCTGCTGTTATAGTTTAACAGCACCCAGTGGCATCAGGAGGAAACACGGCGGGACAAGAACATAAGTTAAGACAGCAAAAGTCTGAGTAGGGTGGGCGTGAGTAGTGGTGGATGGGTCCAACAAATACCAACCTTCACTCGAGAGAGTGGTGTTACTCTTACGGGATGTTAAGAGTTAGATTATACAGCCAAACCCTGTTCTTTTTTCCTAAATCCAACCACATGCTTTCATTGCTTAAACCCAACCACGTGCATTAGATGTTGAAGGAAAATAAATGTCAAGTCGCGTTGTTGTACCAATGTCATGTGTTTCTTTTGAAAGAGACTATGTAAATGGTAAATTTCCTGTGAAAACATAAGTGTTACATGCATTGTCTTCTTTCAAAATACAGATAGAACTTGACACGTTGTCCCAGAATGTCAACGACCAACGCACCCAGGATACCTTTCACATTGCATCTGGACGTGGAAAGTCCATGACCAGATGGGATACGTGATGAGGTCAACTTGAGAATGTGTTGCATAGAACAGCTTGTTATGATATCTTGTGAAAACACACATACAACCGTTCCTATGATATCTACCAAATTAGTGCCCTACAAATGGTGTGGTCACGTCACATACTTAACAAAGTTAGGTTAGTTTTAGGAAAGTAAAGTTACGTAGGTTAAGTTTAGGAAAGAAATATGGTGACAACGCACCGGAAAATACCTCAAGGTTCACGTGTTTTCCAGCAGGACATGAACACCAGTCTCCTGGAGGAAAGTCCTGTGTTTGTTTGACCCATCCACAACCCCAACCTTTGTCCTTATGTGTTGCACTACTTCCTTCTTTACTCCTGTCAGCACATTGATTAACTGATCGCAGCCTTCCTGAATATGTCTGCATGAGATCAGCCAGAGTGATGATGAACTATCGGTGTTTAATAGCGGTGTTGGGGCTGAATGTGTCTTTCCTGGTGGGAATTTAGTGTTGCAGTTCTGCTGTTTATTCAGGATAGTAATTTCTTGCCTTGTGTCTTATTTTTTTGCATGGTGTTTTATAGTGTCCTCTTTTTTATATACAAATTGATTTGATGATGAATTGATGATGATTTACCATAGCATTTACCATAGCAGATTTTTGACTTCAGTGGCACTATCAATACAATATATTGTGCATTGTTCATGTTAAATAAACAGCATGTATGTACAGTTTTGCCCAATTCATTTTGCTCAACAGTTTCAAACCTGTTACAAACTGTTCATAAAAATACAAATTAAAATGTTGTTACTTCAGATTCTATAACAGGTCAGATTATTGAGGTTTACCAGAGTGTCTTCTCGTGCCACTAAATGTTATCTGGGTTTTACCAAACTGTTAATAGACCTACTGAAGTTTTGTTTGCTGCTGACAGCTTTTTGTAGGATTATTTCCTCTGTGTTTATTAAATACCTGTAGCCATCACACAGCAGCAGGATCAATATGTGCTTCTCTAGAGGTGCTGTGCGCATTCACGCACCTGGCAAGCTGTAACTTTATTAATAATTCATAATTATTAATTATCCCAGACACAGCGACAGATCAGTCAGGATCTAATTAACCTTCTGTACTTTTCTACACTTCAGACAGATGAGCTGTCACACACAGATTCCGACTTTATGGCTACAGTCAAATCATTTGTTACGAACTTGACATACGTCTTCTGGTTGAGTCCTGAGCTCCCTCAGAGCTGTCTGAATGTTTTCAGTTTGCTGTGAAGTCTGATACATTTTTCAGGTTGTATGAACTTCATTATTACAACTTATTATTTCTGCTTGTGTTTAAAGTCTCACAATATTTCCACAAGTGTTATTACCAGTATATTGTGTGCATGAATGTGTTCCCACATACTGTACAGGACACAGCCTCACCGAAATGACAAAATTGGCAACAATGAAAACACATTTCATTGTGCCATACTGTAGACAGATAATTCATCTCACATTGACAGGGATTTCAGCATTCAGAAAATCACAAATTCAACTGGGAAAAAGATTTCAAAAACATATATTTGGGGGTGACAAATATTAATTATTTGGGGAATGACTGTGTCTCCTCCGAGGCCATTTAAAGGGTCACTTCATCCAAATTACTATGAGAATTACTATTTTCTTAGTGATAGTTTTTTAATCCAGATAATTAGTTTTTTAATGTTATTTGTGATCCTCAAAGCATCAAAAAAAACAGTGAAAATCCATCACTCACATCAACATTCAGAGTTCACTGCCTACCATTTTCTTGAAAATGTTTTCTATTGAAGAAACAATGTATACGAACATGTTCACAGTGGTCTGTTCAAACTTTGACTCTAACTGCAGTGATGTCCACGATTTTGGTTTTGCAGTTTTGCAGCAGAGAACTTTCACATTCAGTGTGGTTGAAGCAAACTCTGGTGCATTTGCCTGTCTGATTCGGTCCACACCAGGATTTAATCGACAGCTTTCACAGCAGCGGAACAAATCAAAGTGGGCACAGTTGGTATGTGTTGTCAGATGAATTCAATAACTTGACTTCTGTTAAATTCACACAAATCATCTTTTGATCATAGGAACTGTCAAGAAAGTGATTTCACAAGGCCATGTGGATTTAATCCACACATAGCAGTTATTGTGTGGTTATGGCTGGAAACAGATTGTGGCTATGGTTAAAACAAAAACAAAAACACCCTAAAACATGAATTAAAGTCTGTGACATAAGGAAAACTTGGAACATCCATACTCGGATGTATTATACATCCATCTCAACATCCACACCTTTAACTGCCACGCTGCATAAAGTTGGGCTGGACATGAAAATAAAATAGAAAAGGGACAAAAGGCAAACAACTAAGCAGCCTGAGTTTGGACTGTAAAAGATAAAAGAGGCGCCATGTAGGGCAGAAATTTAAAGCTGGAGGCCATTCAGGCTGCTGAACCACAGCTGAATTTCCTTTTAATGTCCCTTTTAATGTCTCCACACTCATAATATTGAATCAAACTATCTAATATGTGCCTGTTATTGAGACTTTGAGTATGATATATTGCATTTCAATAAGCAGTAAAAGGTTATTGCCCTCATCCTCTGCCAGACATAGACACACACGCACACGTATATATATATATATATATATATATATATATATAGAGGACACACACACACCCACATATATATATTTATATAATATGAGAGACAGAAAAAGAGAAAGAAAGAGAGAGAGAGAAGAGAGAAAGAGATCCACTCGTATGTGAAATCTGTGTGATTTTTTTTTTTTCAATAAAATAAAATAATCTAATATTTGTCTCTACGCGATATCTTGGCCATGATATATTACAGCTAAAGATAAGCCAGTCAAAGGTTATTGCCCTCCTGACACTCCTATCATGATTTTAATATGGTTAAATTTCCTCTCACTCTAACTACGTAAAATAAATTATAACAGCTAATAATAAATGTTATTATCCTTTCAAGTGGCGCCTCTGTGAGGGGAGCCGGCATTATTCTTCCAGTGCCCAACATGTCAGCGCAGGAATGGTGAGGTATTTTAGAAACTAGTGTATTTCTGTGGAATTTAACTTTTCAGGAAGTGTGGAAAGCACTCGACCCGTTGGGGTTGATCATCTCAATCTCTTTGAGTCCAGATTGTGCTGTTCTGAATTGAAGAACAGGCAAAACAGAACGCAGCCAGCTTCCGTTTTTTTGTGCGACACTTCCAGTCCAGCACTCTTGACCACTGTGTAAATGGGAATCGCCTTGTTGTTTACCTTGTTGAGTTTAGCTCTCTCTCTCTCTCTCTCTCTCTCTCTCTCTATATATATATATATATATATATATATATATATATATATATATATATATATCTCACATTTTTCACGTCACTATATCACCGTTTAGACTAAACTGATGTTTGTAAAGTCTATAAACACAATGATTGAACAAACATTACTATTTCTGTGTGCCCGTTTAGTAATTAATAACATGGTTATTGTAGATTAGCTGGGCTAACCGTTAGCTGTTAGCTGTTAGCCGTTAGCCGTTAGCCATTAGCGGTGTCTGTAATAACTCAATAACTCAATAAACGGTCTGTGAAAAAAATATTTTTTTCCAGCGGATGTCTTAGTTACAACATGATTGAGCTAACTGGAGTAGTTTCATGTCGTATCCGACAACGGGAGGCTTTTCACAGATGACGTCCTGATGTTAGCTTTGCTGCTAGTGTTAGCTGTCCCTGTCAGCTGCAGCCACCGATGCTTTCTAGACATCGTGATTTCCCAAAACTGAATAAATACCACACATAGCAACACAAAACTGCTTTGCTAGCTCAATCATGTTGTAACGGCTGGATGGTTGATGCGTATATGCTGATTCGGGTGCTATCAGAGCAGATCCGCGCATCACTATGGCTTAATAATCAACTCAGTCAATAAAAACAACCCGTCCTGTGTTAGGAGTGTATGTCGCTGACAGAAAGAAAGAAAGAAAATAGATAAACAAGATTAAAAAAACGGGTACACCTCACATATTTATTTCTCACAGTTGCGCACACGTGTGGCTGGCATGCAGAAGCACCGTCTGTGTGTCTGTGTGTCTGTGTGTCGAGGGTGCGAGCCGCAGCTTCAGGTAGAGAGGCTGTGTAGCCTGGTGTGTTTTTTCGCTGATTCAGTTCTGCAGGTTCTCTGCTGGTACATTGGAGACGGGGATCAAGCAGTTTGTCTCATTCGGGATAGATTGTACTTTTTTGGTTCATAGTTTTTGAATGATGTGCGATTCGCGTTTAGAGGGAATTATTTTTACCGGCAATTACCAGATAACGGAAACGCGGGCACAGTTATAAAATACACAGACTAACTAACTAACTAACTAACTAAGTAACTGATTGACTAACATAAACAATTGAAAATTGAAAAAAATTAGCTTGCACCATTAGCTCCGGTAAGGGAAAGCATGAGGGAAAGCGGCTGACCGGAAGTCACGCACAAAAACACGGAAGTTGATCACTATTTACTTCTGTGTTTGAAAATAAGGTGGATACAGTAAACTAATTGAATTTTTGTTTGCCACACAATATACTTGTTTGTGTTTCTGTCTGTGGACTTTATTATCTAAAGAGTGTGTGGACATTGATCGTTATCATCTCAGGAGCTAACTTTGTTTGAGTTGCTTTCTGCTCTTTAATGTATCTCTGTCTGTACTTGGGTGAATCAGGGTGAACTTTGAAATTGTTCAACTAAGATCAATCCACCATGCATGATGAAATATCTCCTAGCAGTCTGGATATTTAGATGATTAGAGTTTCTGATTATCTTGTTTTCAGAAAATATAACAATGAAGTGTTCATATTACACAAATCAAAGCGTCACATATAATAATGCAACCCTGTCTCCTAGGAATTATGTTTGTATATCACTAAATTGCATTCATAATGATATTGTGGTGAAAACATTATTGCAGCTCAGATTATGTTCAAAGACAATGTTTCTTTGTGTTAATGTAACACTATATTTCTGAGCTGTGCTGGATTGGCAGGTACGTAAAATGAGATTACGAAGAACATATCACATATGTGTTAAATCCATATAACCTGAAAATATGCAGTATGCAGCTGTCAGTAGATTTCCCAGCATAGCTCCTGTAAATGGAGGGGGGGTCTGCTGTCACAGGTTAATCACTGGTTGCCACCATTTATTCATGTTTCATAAGTGTCACTGTTAAAACCATAGAATTACACAGAACTGCAATGCACATTTACTGACTTACATGAGCTCAGCTTCCACTGCAGCCAGCATCTCTGCGCACTTGCTCTCTGTCTCTTTATTCAGGAAGTCAGGAAGTTACTTCAATTAGGAGAGAGTTTGTGATAAAGAGGCCAAAAGAGTAATCAGTTTAATTTATTAAACATGGTACACAGGGAAAAAAGAAGAATAGGAGATGAGTCTTTGATGATTAGACCCCATTCTGATTTTTTTTTTAAGATGTAGTGATGCCATGAGCTGCAAAACGGGGAGACGTATGGGGGCTGGACGTGCTGCAGCACCCAAAAATTGATTTACTCCAAGAAAGATCAAATACAATGTTAACATTGTCCACTATGCATCATCTAAAGACAAGATTACACACAACATTGACTCAATAAAGTTTGACACACCTTGCTCTCATGCATGTTTGTGGAGATATTGTGGACGGTCTGGACATTAATGCTGTAATGAGGACCTTCATCAGGGCAAACCCAGAGACCCACCCAGTTGACTAATGTCCGTAAATTTGCCACAGTGGTTACAAAACCTGAGCCACGTTTAATATGTAGACATGCATACATGCATAATGAAAATAGTGACAATGACTCTGTTCTGTTAAAGTGTCCCTGTAAAGCGGGATTTATACTTCTGCCTTGATTCAGTGCCATACCTACGTCGTAGCCTGACGTGCACCTCCCCAGAATTGAAACTACATGTTGCGGTGATGCAGACCTCCTGTCTGTTTTTAGAAGCTGAAACTATTTCTCTTAACTTTATTTACTTCTATGTCACAGATCAGAAACAATAAATTGTAAAGACAATAAAGCCCCCAAAAAATAATTGTTTAAGTCTTGTGTGTAATTTATCGTGGCTTTATATGAGTAAAGGGAATCTCTACTAGCCACTAGGCTAATTTACACAATGTAAAATGCCATAGGCATGTGCTAATAACATTAGCACTTCTTGTATTTGTGGGGAAAATGTGTCCAGGAAAAGACAAAGTGCTTTGTTTGTGAATCCTGAGTTATAATGAAGCCGACTTGTGTACGTGTGTATGAAACTGTCGCTATTAAGCCATGTTTAATGTGTGTTTTGGGTGGGTTTTGAATCAAATAAACTTTGCAGCACTTCACAGAATCCCCACTGCAGGTTTGCATTTTGGAGATGTGACTGCAGAGCCACAGGACCACTGCACAAGCTCACAACAGCGTAGGCCACGTGCATGGCTACGGCGCAGACTCTAGATAAAGCTGACACAAGTATAAATCCGCCTTGAGTCTCGACAACAAGCAGAATACCAGGACCCTGAAAATAAAGCAGCTAAATGGATCATTATGTTTTTCATATGAATGATTATTCATGAAAAGCTATATATACTTATGTATACATTTATTTAAATGTAGTTATTGGAATATTAATAACAGAGGATTTGTAGATTTTTGAAAGAAGTTAATGGAATGTGAAATTCCTTCAAGTGAACATGGCGATTATCCGGGGAGACAAAAGTGAAGAGGAGACAGAAGACAGAAATATTTGGCAGAAAAAAGACAAGAGACTGTTGTGAGGAGCTGCGAGAGGTAATTAAAAAGAAAAGAAGAGAACGAGAGAGTGAGTCAGAGAGTGAGTGATGCAGGATAAGGTTGATGGCCTCTCCCTGGTTGTAAATATGGTTTGATTTGGTGATTTATTCATGGTGTTGATTTATTCAGCTGCAGTGCAAAACATTGCCCTCCGACTGCTTCTCTATCAATAATACAATGCTTCTGGAGACAGACAAGTGTGTGTGTGCGTGTGTGTGTATGTGTGAAAATGAATCCCATCATGCATATACCAGTAAGATGAGACCAGCTATCCTGAAACCACCCAGAGAGCAGAGGAGTTTTCATTTACAACTAACAACTGGAACTTTTCTCTGGCCTCCAGTGTTTCAGCTTCAACTTCTGACGAATAAAGTTTTCCAGCAAAAACAGCTCCACAGATTTATGACTCCATCCTCCCTCCCTATCCTGAGAGGATTGTTGAAGCTCACACTCTCGGGAACACCCTATGACATTTGGAATCATGTTTATAACTTTAAGAGAGTAACGAGTCACCAAATTGAAAAGAAATCTCAACACAAAGGTAGCATCAATCATTTCCAAAGGCAGTAGGATTGGTTCTGAACTCTGTACTTTTATATGTGACCTTTGTTTAAGTAGGAAGTCACATTGGGATTAAAACCATTTTTGCAAGTAAGACCTCACCAACAGAAGACCGAACAAATGTCAGAATATATAACATAATAAAGTGCCGTAGAAAGGCAGCAATTAAGGGTACCAGCCAAATAATGTCAATATTACCATATACCTATTCCCGTTAGATCAATTGGTGATAATTTTCTGCACCTAAGAGTGTAGTGCGCAGTGTGTGGTTCAGTGATAGAGAGAAGTCTGTGGCTGTGCTCAGGACAAACAGGTGTTGGCAATCAGAACAGAGGCAGAGGTTAGTAATGAAGTTGTCTAGTGGCGATGTGAAGGTTACAGTTTGCCCATAAATAAACTATGTGGCTCCTCAATACACAAAAAGTTCTCGCCTTGCTTCCCAGCTGCTGGGAAGGGAGAGTGGGTGTGCTGCTCTCTGGCATTGTCCAGAGACACAACATTTGTCATCACATAGGTTGCAAAATTCATTTAGCGCTTTTTTTATTTGGCATCAACCTTACATTTACGCAAGTACTGCCAAAAAAAAGATGCTTAAATAACGCTTCAGGTCATGGTTACGCCTGTGAGATACTGCTGAGACTCAAGTCTGCACTGAGCTGGTGCAGACAACTGCACGGATTAAAATGAGAGTGTATCTGTTGAGTGGAACGTGCAAGAAAAAAAGTCTCATCCAGTATGCTTGCAGTCTAGACACAGAGGGCAATGGTCAGCTGAAAGTAGCGTCAAATATAATTAGGCTTTTCAAAACTTGATGCAGACAGCGCATGTCGTGATATTTGTAAGGAGAAATGCAAATCTGGCCAGAGCAACCTGAGGAATATAAAAATTTTCTAACAAGAAATTTAGAAGTTTGGATTCATTTTTCACAACTGAAATTTAATTTTGTTATTACAGAGATAGTAAAGTGCCAAAAAAGTTTGCGCACCAAATTCCAGATACTGGTATTGGTTTAAAAATGAACAGTACTGCACCCTAACGAGACGTGTGCCTTTCCTGTCTGATGGACACCAGGCTTTTTGTGTGTCAATCACAGAAAAAGTGGTCTTTTTTTCAGCACATGCCCTGAAGTTATACAACTCCCTTGGAAAAATTAATTTTGGATGTCAGTTGTGCCGGACGTCAACTTTTCAGTTAGCATGGCCTCCAGGTTTGAATTACCTGTGGTGTCCTTTAAGAGCAACATCATCATAAACTTGACCTTGCTGCTTCTGTGAGTGTGACTTTCAAAGAGATTGAGGTTTATTATAATGACTTGGACGGCAGAGATGGGGAGTGAAGTCCTAGGGGTTTACTCTGGTGGGAATGATGATGGTGAGGAGTGGAAAAGAATGGCAGGTCTGGAGCGAGGCAGGCAGGAGGGCAAAATGAGGAGACAGTGATCCTTGAACACAGGATGAGGAACTCAGAATAAAAAGAGCAAAAATTCCTCTAAAGATAAACATGTGTGTGCTACTACAAGTGTTCTAGCGATGAGTGAGTGAAGAGCCGGTGTTGATACTGGAGCACTGATGAACTGATGGATGGCAGGTGAGGAAGAGGAAGGAGGTGATGAGCTGATTGCATGCAGGTGTGTGTGATGAGGAGCGCTAGGGACCAGGAGAGCCGGGAGAACCGCTCCCACAGCGAACACACAGACACAAGCAGGGAGAGACAGACAGGGAGGAGCTGGAAACACAGAGAGAGGGAAACAGAAGGGAACACAGGGGAAGTGTGTGGAGGCATGCCCACGGTGACAAGTGACTCTGCCCTAGATCATCAATCCAGATTGGCAGCTGGACCTTGATCTACTCATTTGTCTGTTAGAATTAGTTTCTTTGTGTCCTATGTTGACAATGCCATTCACAATAAATATTGTCTTGCGAGGGAATGTATAGTATTCTGCTCATATGTTAAGTTTTCTCCTTCAGATGAGACAGTACAGGAACCATCCTGATTGTTCTGATAATATACCTTCTTACCAAGAGCCGTGGAGGCCCCTGTGGCTTCATCTCAGGCTATGAAATCATCTTTTTGGTCACTTCTCACAACTTAAGCTTTGTATTTATCATAAAATGAAGACGATTATGCTTAATCATAAGTACAGTTGTCTTTTTTTTTTCATTTAAATCTATTCTATTATTTTCCTCCTCTCTCTGTCAGTGCGGTTATCACCTTCAAAGACCCTCATGCAGTCGACTCGACTCGTGTCAAATCCCATCATGTTGCTGTGTGTGTGTGTTCATGTGTGTGTATTAGAGAAAGAGAGTGATGGGATTACTCTTGTTATGTGGGATCAGATGTGCTCTGTTTGTCTGCTTTGTGTCAGTGGGAGAGGCTGGTCCCAGTCAAAATGTGGGATCAGTGTCAGGATCAGTGAGAATCTCCAGAAGCTGCGACACACACACCATGTGGGTTTCAGACATGGCCAACTTACCATTGAATTATTTCTGTGTGCGCCTGTGTGTGTTGATGTTTGCACTGGTGGATTTGTAGTATTTGTCTGTCTACTAGACTCTGTAAGCTTCTCTCTCAGTGTTTGTCACGGTGTTTGTATGTGTGTGTGTGTGTGTGTGTGTGTGTGTGTGTGGACTGCTGAACACTGGATGTCTCTTCTTTGTGTGTGTGTGTGTTTGTGTGTGTGTAAATCTGTCACTGTTGTCATTGAGTTTGTGTATCTCTGCGTTCAAATCGCAGTGTAACTCTTTACTGTATAGTTCTGCTACTCTTTTTATTTACTTTTCTCTTCTCCTTTTAGTGTGTGTGTGTGTGTGTGTGTGTGTGTGAGAAAGAGACAAAGAAAGACCCCAGCTTCACCAGGCAAACACTATAGGGAGCAGTGTTGGGCAGTGGAACTCATTAATTTCAGTAATAATATTACAATTATCCCAAAACAAATAACCTTATATTGTATAACCATTTGTTATAAGCTGAGTTTTCAAAATCCTACTAATTTGATATCCAACAATCAATCACCCCTGGATTCATTTTCATGATTGTCACACATGCACGTCACAAAGCAGAATGCTTGAAAGATGGAAACGCTCACCTTTAGTGACTGAAAATATTCCCATTACTTTGATTTTGTCGAGAGGAATGATTACAAGAACATCATTGTTCCAGGTAGTAGTCTTTAGACTCTTTGCACTGTGAGAAACACAGTCTCAAACACCTACTACGAAGCTAGTGGATCAG
Organism: Epinephelus lanceolatus; assembly: GCF_041903045.1. Lineage (NCBI taxonomy): Eukaryota > Metazoa > Chordata > Actinopteri > Perciformes > Serranidae > Epinephelus > Epinephelus lanceolatus. Next base: position 38,021,716 of record NC_135736.1, read on the forward strand.
TGACAGCTGCTGGTCTTTCAAACAGGGGAAGCTCACTTTAAGTTTACATCGTAAAATTTGTCATATTGTAGCGAGGCAGTAACTTGTTAGAGGAACATTTAATTGAAGCCATTTTTCAACTACACTCGTGCCATAGAACCACAGCAAAACACACCTCAAAGACTTTCAGATGGGTTTAAACACCTGAACTGTACTGTACAAACGGTGAAAATGAGCTGTATTGCTTATGGAAATAAGGAACTCCGGACGGCACTTTGTCAGAAGACTCCACTTGCAAATATCTGCATGGGACTGAGCTCGAAATGCGGCGATGCCGGTGTGTATTTCCAAAGCGCTGTCAGTCACAAAGGGGTTCAGCCTTTTAGACAGTTCCTCCAATCATCATGCATACACCGAGCGTCCTCTCCCGCCTGCCGCTCCATTAGGTCCCAGGGAAGCTGAGCCTTCCTGGAAGTGACGATTCTGTCGCATTTATCCAATGACCGTCTTGCTTTGCTGCATGAAAAAAACCTGCTCAGCGCTGTCTCATAGGAATGCTTGGAGGCTCCACGTCCACCGTGCTGACACGAGAATGTATAATGGGGAGGTCGCGTTTGAAAACTGGTGATAAACAGCTGACGTTTGAACATCATAGTCATGATGTGAAACACATCCTAGCGCACGTTTAATGCAATGTAAATTCTTATTTTAATGTAAATTCAATAGTGCATATTTGACCATTTCTTCTATGAAATTTTAGGGGAAGTTCAGCTTCCCTTGTTGTCTCAGAGCAATCGCCCCTGTAGTGGATGTACACTCCGCCAAAAGTGAGCCCTGCAAGCGACAAAGAACTGATGAAGATTGAAGCTGGATATGCGGTGGATGAAATGTTGCTTCTCTTTGACTGACTCTCTTTCAGACAGATCTTTGGGAAAATACCGGTCACAGGCAACAGAAGACTCCAGGTACATGGACCTGCACTTGTACAGCACCTTTCTAGTCTTTCAACTACTCAAAGCACTTAAACACTACGAGTCACATTTACACACACATTCACACACTGGTATCTGAGGCCACCACACAAGGTGTCACCTGCTACTTAGTTTTAAGACATTCACACCGATGACGCAGCCATCGGGAGCAGTTTGGGGTTCAGTGTCTTGCCCATGCGGACTGGAGGAGCCAGAGATCGAACCGCTGATCCTGTGATTGGAAGACAACCAGCTCTACCTCCTCAGCCAGGTATAAAATAAATGAATAAATAACAATAATTTGCAAGCTATCTATCCTTGGCTAGATATTTACACAGAGGCACACATGTGAAGTCTGAATTTTAAGGAGAAAGGATGCAATAACCAATTTTGTGTGTTGTAATTGTAAAGCAAGATAGTAGTAGTTAATGAGAGTAGTGTAACAAATTACTGTAATGAGCAAATTGTTAATTATACTTTTGAAAAGAGTAACAAGTAATATGTAATAAATTACATTTTTTGGGGAGAGAGAAACAGTAATTCATTTAGTGGTAAAATATTGAATGGTTTCCTTACTGATCCATTACCAGGGCTTTCAACTGTATCCCAAGGCTCTCTTCAGTAAATCGACTTTGCCTGTGACCTACACAAGTACAGGACTTTTGTTTAGTAATAACATGTGGTCACACTGTATATGTGAGCAATATTGTGGTGCTTGTCTGTGGTCAAAATGGTCTTTAGAGTCATATGTGAATTTTCTACTTGATCATTCTGCATCTCATGACGTCAGGTTGATAACTCATTCCAAAATCGTCAAATACCAATGCTTCGATTTCAATTTTCAATTTCAATTTTATTTATAAAGTGCAATATCACAAATCTCAATTTGCTTCAGAGGGCTTTACAGCATACGACATCCCTCTGTCCTGCAACACTTATAGCAGATAAAGAAAAACTCCCCCCCAAAAAAACTCTTTGATGGGAAAAAGAAATAGTAGAAACCTCTTCCAGGATGGACATATGTGCAATAGATGCCGTGTGTAAAGAACAGATCACCATAATAAATGTACAGTGATCCATTTGACAAAACAATACTGCTTGGACAGTGACTTCCAGCATCAGACACCAACGAAAAAAGTTGCTTTCACATCGGCATGACATGCTGCCGGTCGCTGTTATTATGTATAGCGCCTGGTGGCATCAGAGGGCAATGTGGCAGGACAACAACGTAAGTTAAGGGAGCGAAAGTCTGAGCAGGGTGTGTGGGTGTTGGATGGGTCCAACAACTCCCGACTTTCATCCGGGAGGCTGGCGCTTGCTTCCCTTAAGATTGTAAAGCCAAACCTTGTTCTTTTTTTTAAACCCCACCACGTGAGTGTTGGCAAACCGTAACCATGTGTGTTTGTTGTTGAAGAAAAAAAACAGCAATTTGCAGCACTGTACCAACATATTTTGAAAACACAGAATGCATGTGACATGCTGAAGTTGACATGGCCTCCTAGAATGTCAACAACCAACGCACCCAGGGTACCTTGCATGTCATACGTCATCATGGAAAGTCCATGACCAAGCGTCGATATGTGACGAGGTCACAGAGAGAATGTGTTGCACCAGCGGGCCAGACCTGCCCCTCTTCCTCTGCTCCATTAACCATCGGCACAGATACTGACCATTTATGTACCATGCACTCCTGTGATTGGCAGAGAGATGTGAGATGATAGACTGGCTCCCAACTGTACAAAATCATTACAAAAAAAAAAAAAGAATAGTACAGGTGCACAGTGCGACCACCTGGATTCTACCTGAATATTGTTTCCTAACATTACAGTCATTACAAAAACTCCACCACATGATTCTGATTGTTTTGAATACAATCCAACCCATCTGGGAGTTGATTATAGATTATAGATCGATGGGATGGTTAAAGTTTTACCTCCTAATTTCCTCTATCACCTGTCCTCTATCCATCCAAAATTTCTTTCCCCATTTTTCTCCCCTTTGTCCAAATGATGTACCTCTTCCGACTTTTCTTTCGTCAACCCTCTTTCCCTTTGAGGATGATTCAGTTGCAGAACAAGTGCATTGGCTTTATCTTTCTCTCTTTTCTCTGCTCCTTGTCCCTCAATTGTCAACCCCTCTATATTTGTGCTTAAGTAGCCTCCGCTGACTTTCTCTGTCTTATATCTCTTCTGCTTCCTCTCTTTCTCTTGCCAGTGATTGTCTGTCTTGCTGGGCACCAGATAAGAGCTTTTCACGGCACAAATGACAAGCACACAGGAGGGGGTTCATTCCATTCGCAAACAATGATCTGTAAAAACACACAGGATGAGATGTAAAACAAGCACTCTGCAGAGACCGCCTGGGCGGACCTGGAATAGACAATTCAACGCACCACTTAACGACACATTCAGCCAATTTGTACTTAGAGGGAATATGCACAAGGTGGAGGGACTATAAGCAAAAAACACTGTGACAAAAATGTTTTATATAACACTAGGACATGGTTCCATAGGATTTTATCAACTTGAATCTTGATGGGGCTGTAAAGGACAGATTCAAGGCCTATAGAAAATAAGACCCTTGTCTCACATGTTCAAAGTCAGAGGCAAACATTGTCCTACAAAAATTAAAAAATCACCTGATGCAATAATTTACATGAGATGTTACGTGAACGTAAAAGCATTTTTCAGTTTGACACGTGTAAAAAATGTTAGAGTGATTTTAGTTATCAGAATGTCTCAGAGTATCTGATCGGGGCCTTACACTTGTAGTCACAGATGCTCAAACCAAGAGATCTTCAGCAAGTCTTAAGTTGGCATAAGCTACAACAGATCAATGGCGAAAACAAATACAACACCTAAAGACTTTTAGAAGTTAAAAGTCATAAGAATTTAATGTATTGACCACATTGGCTACATGCACATAATATTCTAGTCTTTGCCCTTATTATGAAAAGGTATATTCCTACTAAGCTGATGAAAACAAATACATCAATATTCCTGTTTATATACAGTCATGTATTCTCAAATTAAGTGCCCTAACGTGTCATTTATCACATCAAAACATGTCAGCATTGTGATGTTTGCGTATATCCAAAACCTGCTGATAGAAGTTTTTCGTAATGTTTAAAAGTAAATGTGTTTCTCCTTCCAGCCAGAAATGTGGGCTTTTCCTTTGGGAATGCATCTCTATCCAGCCTTGCAAACTGATGGCAAGTCGATTTGTGTCACAACAAATTTATGACACTGACATTGTGACAATGCAGAGAGCTGACCGTAAACAGGCAAGAGACTGTGTGTCCCCTCAAAACCCCAGCTGAGATGCACATTCTAAATGCTCCTAAAACGGGAATTATACTTGTATTATATTGAACTGAATTGAATTTCAACCTCCAAATACTCTGACCTCCATGACTTGCATCCTATTGCATTCTGTTACTGACAGGAGGATGAAGATAGAACAGCACCAGTTTCACTGTAGAGATAAATGGGTTGCTCTGATGAACTGCTGGAGTTATGGAACCTCCCATCTTACAAGGACCTTGGGTAAGCATGTGATCCACAGCATTGTGGTTTCCTGCCCAGTCAGATAGTAAAGCTTTAAGAAATACAATGTGCTATAGCTCAAGCAAAAGTAGAGTACAGGCCATCCATGTTTTTCAATGTTGTGGATTCACTCCTGCCTAAATCACATTTACCTACACCTATACCTATTTACCCATTAGGCTGTGTTGCTCTCACCCATCTTTTAGCTTTTTTGCATCATCACTTTTTGCTGCGCCACGTCAAACCACAGTGCACCAATTTGTCTTTCGATTATCAGTCAAGCTGTGACAATCCACACTGAGCCATACCAAAAATGGACCTTTCTCTGGAGCCGGGCTAAAAGTCCACCTTCTAGTTAATAGCGGTGACATCTCGTTGACCGCAGCCAACTCCTGACGACCTCCGTTCTCCCCCTGTAATAAGCGTGTGTGTTGTGAGGCTCTACTCACCTCACCACACATTTTGCTGTAAAAGTCATACAAAATGCCAACTTGCAGGACAAATAGGCAAAAATAATAATAACACTAATAATTTCTCCTAAAAGGATTCTTAAATAATTGGACTTGACCCTTTCATGTTTTTTTGTTTGTCATAGATGAATTACAGGATACAGGGTAGTATGAACAAAACAAAAACAATGTATGCTGATGATTCTACATTGTATAAGTCCACTAAAAGTCGAAATAAACTCAATGAAGTGAACCTGAATGTGTTCCAGTTCTGGTAGAAAATTTTAAGCTTTTGCTAAATGTATTTAAACCAAAGTGTATCATCTTTGGTTTGAATCATGCACAGGGGACTAAGTTACTTCTCCCTCCCTCAATAAAGGGTGTAACTTTGGAGTAAGTTAATGAAGTGAAGCTTTTGGGTGTCACCCTGGATGAGCAGCTTACCTGGTCTTGTCATACTGATGAGATTGTTGATAGAAATGGGAAGAGCGGCGTCTGTTACCAGAAGGTGTGCAGTTTTCTCTCATATTAACTGTTTCTCAGTAGTTTGATGCCACTAAGAGATCTGCAGAAGATTTTCATACATCAGACAGGTAACACGAGGCAATGTGGTAGTTCCTGCACCTACAACCTGTGCAATGCAGAAAGCGGTTTAGTACAGAGCTACCACTCAATGGAATAAGCCACCATGCTTCCTCTAACTCCGCTAGGACGCCGACGTCCTCGCTCCCCCCCTCCTCTGTTAAATGGTATCTCCCAGGCGCACTACATCATCAAACCATGTGATGTTTGGTATTGCCGGATTCAGGAAGCTCACGACTTTTCAAAAATAACATCGTTTTTCTTTAATTTCTTATGTATTTTGCACCACAGCAGCCTAAACACACAAAGTCCAAAATCTCGATGAGTGGTGACAAGTCATGTCATGCAGTTTTTCGAGGGGAAAAGTTAAAGGAGTACTCGTGATCCCATGTGGAGCCATCAGTGGACACGTAGCTGTTTTATAAAAGGTAAGAGTCTCACTCCTACCACTGTTTTTGGCTGATATATACCGGCTAGAAAGTGGGATCATAACTTTCATGTTTCATATGGCTTTATTTGGTGATATTTTATGGTGTTTCTGTGTCATAAACAACATCAGCTATCATAATCACACCTGGTTTCAATAAGGTACAGTGTTTGAAGCTGGCTGAGTGTTGTTTGATCACTGATAGTACTGTTTTGAAGCGGAGTGAGTGCTCTTGACATTTGGAGCTCCGCTTGGATCTTTGCATGGAAAAAACACTGTAGAATGGTCATACTTTGAGCAATTTTCTTCAAATTTGACACAAGTGTTCATTGATAGTGTGCCTACAGCCTCACAGTGTCATTTACCTGCTCAGATGAAGCCATAGACAGTTATTCATCCTGAAACACTTTTTTTAATTTTATTTTAGGCAAAATCTTCAACTTTTTACTGACTTCAGAGGCCATTACTCTGTCTCTGTATCACCTAGAGTGTTTCTGACACTTTCACGAGAAACTTCAGGGAGTTTTATTTGTGGCAAGAGCTCATGCATGCATGTAGTCAGAGCGGTTTAGACGCTATAGTCATTTTAATTTGGGTATGTCATTTTAGGCGTTTTTGCTACAAAATGGGGGTGGAGTGCAAGAGGTTAAAAAAATCTGCTAGTGAAGCACATTTTAAAAACATTGATACTCTTAAGATAATGGTGATCTGTCAACTGTCATCTAGTGTATTGATGTATCTCTCTCGGTCCTGGTGTTCTTACAGTGAACCTTTCCAGGGATCTTGAATTATAAATTAGTTTTTTTTTTTGTCTGTTTTTGTTTGTTATGCTCTGCTTGTTTTATTTTGGACCTCTGAGTGCCTTCTTTCCAGGTGCAAACTTGGAAGGTGCACATTTTCTTGTTCTTATTTGTTTTCTCTTTGTTTTGTTTTGTTTTTGTTTGTTTGTTTTCTCTGTTTATTGTATGAGTTGTTGTTATTGATGTCTTTGGTGTGATTTTTCCTTGAAGTTATGAGAGTTCTGTGAAGGACTGGGGTGATCCAGGGGTGCTGGGTGAGTGTAAGGGAAATCAGGGTTTTGGTTGCAATATATGTGTTTTGTGTTGTTGAGTGTTTGTGTATGTTGCATGCTGGTGTTGCTTTTTTATGTGTGGACCTCAGGAAGAGTTGCTACCCTAGTAGCAACTAATTAGAGATCCAAATAAATAACAAATAATTAAACACACACACACACACACACACTGATGGCAGCAAGCTGTGGGTTACACATATAAACACCGAAGCTAATTCTGTCGGATGGTGGAAAAAAGGAAATCAGGGGTAAAAGAAAACTCCAATTGGCCGTGGAGTTATAAAATCATTTCAATATAAATGTAGCCTTTAAAAATAGCATCTAGTCTCGTCCCATACATGGCCGTACACGGATTCAATTCACCTTAACATGGTGAATTGGTATAGCTTATTTGTGGACATTTGGATAGCCCATGTTGTAGGGGTGTGATAGCATGGCACAGTTTTACCCTCTTCCACCAAAGTGAGAACATGAATGCAGGTTTTTTAAACACAGCAAAAGCCACTAAAATAGGTAATAGACTGCTTTCCCATTGCTATTATACCAGGGCTGTGTGCACAGCTGTGTAACACCTCTGCTGCAAATGTGTATGCCTTAATATTTTGTTTTGTTTTATTGTTTTTTTCCCCTAATGCATCAGGTTCGACTTCTTTGGCTGGATAACAGGTTATTAAACAGCAGAAAGCTGCATGGAGGCCAGTGACAATCGTTACTTCTACTACTTTTGATATTTCCCGCTTATTTAGTCTCTCTTAAACCCGGCACAGACTAAATTTTGAACGATGTTTGAGTGCTGCTTGAACGGAGACAAGCAAAGGGGCTAACATCAGTGCACCCAGTGGTGTCATGGTAATTGATGAGTTGCTAATTTACTACTACGTAGATGGGTAAGTTAGCAAGGACAAAGCGGGTATACTCTCCTATTTCCAATGGGTTTTTGGCTGATAGGTGGGTATACTGTAAACGGCCAAAAAAAGAGGTGTGCACACCCCCATATACCTGTGTATATCCTTCACTTCACCACTAAGCACATCCACCCAGGTGTCATGTTTCCATCACTGCAGATTGGAGCCAATTGGAGCTAGAGCAAATGAATACCCGTGACTACTGCAGAGTCATTTGTCCCGCGAGTGAATGCCAATTGTAACGTTTTACAGTTAAATACAAAAGCAGGTTGTCAGTAGGTGTTAGTGGGCTTCTGTCATGGCACAAGAGTGCAATACTGAGCCAGTGAATGCACAAAATAAAATTAGAGGCCTAAAGCCAAATGCTTTTCTGCCCTCTGGCATAGAGGACAGTATTGTTTGTGTGCATGTGTGTGTGTATTTTACTTTGTTACAGAGTATTGTGACATACAGATGTATCATCCTAAGTGCTGCTCCTGTGGCCGTGGAACCTGTTCCCGCACACACACACACACACACACACACACACACATATACACACATACACACTGGTATACCGACTATGTAAATAGCTTCAATTGGTATGCATTGGAAGGTGAAAAGAGTGTGAAGAACAGAGATTTCCTTGCAAGATTGTGAGTGGAAAGAAAAGAAGTACACTTCGCCTCCAAATGAGACCTGTGCGTGTGTGTTTGTGTGTGTGTTTGTGTGTGTGTGTGGTCCTCAGCGTCTGTTTGCCTCCTTGGAAATGAGCTCTTTTCAATAGTGAGATGTGTGAAGTGCCACCTCTTTCCATTCAGAAGAAGTTTCCGCTTGTCTGCCTCCTGGATATTGTTCCGCTTTCTCTTTCTCTCGTGCTCCCTCCATCCCCCTCCTGTTTCTCTCTCTCTTCCTCCATCCTCTCTACTTCGTTTAACTGGCTCTTGTGTTTTTCCTCTCTCCCTCATTTCTGTTTTACCCTTACAGATATGATACCTGGCACCATATCTGTCTTTGCATCGCCCTACTTACCAACCCCTCTCTCTTTTTCCCACCTTATATCTTTCTTCAACTCCATCCCTCTGTCCTTCACTTTCCTTCCTCGACACAACAACACACGTTGGATGAGTTAATGATGTGCTTGTGCTTGGATCTGCCTCGACTGCATATTCACCACAATATTTACCATATTATTATTTATTTACTGGGATGTTTTACATATCGCAGAATCTCCAAATCATCTCCTGCATTTGCATTTTCATTTTTTTCTTTTCTCTTCGGCAGGTTTGCCTCCCTCATAGAAAAGAAATGTGCTGACTTGTTTCACTGTTAAACTCTCACGGCCAGTAGTCAGGGTGAGAGTGTCAGCCAAATGACTAAATTGTAAACAGCAAAAGTGCAAACTGTTTTTTAAAATGTTTAGGGGGTTAGGGGGGACATTTCTCTGCATGCTAGACAGGTTCCATTATTTCTTCCAAAACCTGGAATTCTAGAGGGGCCAGCTGAGTGTTTAAGCTGTCCAGCTGCCACAGACATATGGACTCAAGTCTCATTTTATGTGTGTCCCTGCATTGTTAATGCACAATGCATTTACTATTACCACATGTAGTCCAATTTTACATCTAGAAAGAGCTTTGAATAACATGTAAAAAAGGTTATATTCCTCTCCGGTTAATGTTCTGTCCATCTTGTATGAAATGTTTTTTTCCATGTGATATGTGTGTATTAAGGATGCCAGGAAGCAACTAATATAATCTTGTGTGGATCCTGTTATTTCTTATTTCTGCTCATCTGCCATAGTGTCTTTGGCTTTACTGAAGATGACAATAGAGTCATAATGTCGATCTCAAGGCACAGCCACGGGGAGGAAGGGGTCCAATTTGGGGACTGCAGAATTGCATCTCTGCTTTTTGCAGATGATGTGGTTTTGTTGGCTTCATCACGCCATGACCTCCAGCATGCACTGGGGTGGTTTGCAGCTGAATGCGAAGCAGTTACGATGAGGGTCAGCACTTCCAAATTTGAGGGCCATGGTTCTCTGCTGGAAACTGGTGGATTGCCCCCTCCGGGTTGGGAGAGTGTTATGCCAGGTGCACAACCTATTTTTCCTGTTTTAATGGAGCGTTTCCCCAACGCATTGCCCACCCCCAGAACAACGCTGCAAGGTTCTGTCGTTGACGGACCTGGCTAGATGCGGGCGGCTAGCTAGCGTGCTGTCGGCGAGAGCTGTTAGCGAAGTCATCTAGCAGAAGAGCTAGCAATATCTTCCTGCGAAGATCTCTCATGTTGACTGTCACTGTAACATTACCAACTGAACTGAGGCGAGTTGAGTAGTGTACTATTGAAAGAGCTGATATATATAGAAATGAATATGAAATTTGAAAATATAGAGTAATTATCAACTGCATAGAAATCAACCTATGGTCAACAATCACTTTTAATAAGGGCAAAAAAGCTTATGCTTATTTTTCTTTTGCATAAATAAATGACATATTGTTTGTTTACAACTGCGATTGCAATTTATTTCCTACTTCTGGCACCGTTACGCTCCATTTCTCCCATCTTGTCAACGCCCGAGTAGGAAAAATCCAATGCCTCTACGGTCCGACAGTCAAGGGAACCGCTGCCGTGCTGCGTGCTAGTCCATTACTATCGGTCATTTTCACCTCCACTGGAATGAATGAATGACTCCTGATGAGCGTCAATCCGTCAATGCGTTAGGTTGTGCACCCAGCTTTACTGCCTCAAGCAAGGGAGTTCAAGTATCGTGGAGTCTTGTTCACAAGTGAGGGTAGAATGGAGTGTGAGATGGTGCGGTTCCTGCAGTGATGTGGGACCGTCCTGGTGAAGAGGGAGCTGGGCTGGAAGGCAAAGCTTTTGATTTACTGGTCCATCTTCATCCCAACCCTCACCTATGGTCATGGACTCTGGGTAGTGACCAAAAGGATGAGATTGCAGATACAAGTGGCTGAGATAAGTTTCCTCTGTTGGGTGGCGATACGTAAGGGGTAGGGTAAGGAACTGGAGAGCGTTCCTGGGGAGAGGGATGTCTGGGGTGCTTTGCTTGGCCTGCTGCCTCTGCGACCTGGCCTCGGATCAGCGGATAAAAATGTATGAATCGATGGACAATACTGTTTTACACCCTTCTGAACTCAAAGGGGCTACTATATGGGGTTTTTGCTAAGACAAAAAACGCCATAAACACAAACAATGCAGGGGTGCCAAAAACTGCAGTTCATAGGATGGCCACTTGAGGCTGGCTCCAAGATAGAGTCAGTTCCCAGAGACCTCCATGTTAAGATGCCCAACTCTACAGCAAAATAAACAAATGTTTGACAACTGTCCAGGGACCGAATTTTAACATAAGGCACCTGTTTACAATTTAAAGTTATAGTCAGGTTTAAGGGCGTTGCTGCTTGAGTGACAGGCTGTCTGTGAAGAGTAGCTACAGTCTATGAGTCAGATCCACCCCCTGCTCCTCTACAGCTCCACTCTCGTTTAAATATGGTCACTTCTTTCTCCAAAAGAAAGAAGTTGGTGACAGCCGGGCACGTATGGTTCCCCACTGTCATTTCAATACCAAACACTCCCACAAAAAAACAGTGTCAGGACATGACCCATCTAAATGCTCTTTACCCATAACTCCATGACCACAAGATGAGGATGGATGGTGCATTAAAATAATCACTCTAATCCCCAGTTTGTCAAAAACTAGATGCATCATGAATGAATTAACTCCGAGATGAAGCACAGGCATCTCCAGTTTTACTCCCTAACTGATCCAGCAACCTGAATTTTAATGACTTGATGGAATATTTTTCTCAGAGACATATGGGGAAAAGTAAACACCTGGTTTGAGGTCACACATCTTGCCCTGATACCATGAATGCTTGCCACTAGTTCAATGAGCAGTGTAACAGTTTGTCAGATTGCATAATCAATTCTTTGCTGTTCAGTGGAATAGTTATGTCTGGCTGTGTGTAGAGTTTCACTGTGTGACAGCTGCTGGTGTTTGATAAACTTGTGTTGGTGTTGGATGAAATATTCAGCATTGTGTCAGACTATTAGAGATAAAATCAAACAGATGTATGGTAGACAATGAACACTGTCAGTTACCTCCAAACACATGCAGGTATTAGACATGTGGCATTAGCACTGTCAGACAGCAGCATTACATTTCTCTGTTTTTGTTATTTAAACCACATGGCTTTTTAAAGACAGCAACATGTAACACAGTGAGAGAAGGAGGAGGACTAAATGTGACAAGGGTCCCTGCACAGACTCAAGCCAGCCACTTGGCAAGTCTTCCAGACCGTCGGTCCAGGAGAACGCCCGCGTATCAGCCAGTAATCCTGGGGAGAGTGGGACAGAACCCAAATGTTGTTAATCCCTGTTTGTGATTAACTGCTGTGCAAACTGCATTTTAATTCTACCCACTGACACTGTTGAGTCTCTGCAGAGCCCTCTTCCTGAAGAAACTTTGCTAGAATTTCAACTCAAAGTCTCATTAAAAAACAATATTTATGTGTCTGCAATAAAAATGAAGGTGTTGGTTGCCATGCTAGGGCTCGAGGCTGTTGTTCAGCCAGTCCATCACTTTGGTCCAGACTGAATTATCCCAATAACTACTGGATGAGTCTCCATGAAATATTGTACGGACATTCATAGTCCTTGGAGGATGAATCCGAGACAGTCTTTTGTGAACTTTAGTGACTTTTTATTTGGTGTCTGTAGCCATCTTGCTACCTCTGTGAGTTCCCTAGCAGAGATGCACAGATTCTGCACTCTGTCTAAATGCAATACTTTTATTTATAGCTGCCCAGCAAACAACGAAATCAGTCAATAACATATGTCTTTGGCTGCCCAGCTTCTCAAGCACATGTCTCTAAGTCAATCTTGGACTGAAAATTCAGGCAGTGTCCTTCTCCTCGGTCTGGGCCGCAGTCATCCGAAGGCCAGTACACTACTGCATGAAAAAGGGAGAGATGTAACCAGAACAAACAAGTGGCAGCTGTGTCAGTCAACTTACCTGGTGCTACTCTCATGAGCCGTCACCCCACACCTTTCCCCTGCATCTGACTACTAACAACACAATATAAGTGGTATAATCAGCTCACTATTTCAACTTGTTCAGTGCTTTGGTTTATCTATATATTGGTGTGGCCAGAGAATTGTTACCCAGCAGAGGTGTGACCACAACATTCTTGTGTTAGCCTCCATACACAGGTTCCTTGTATGTTTAAGAATTGATTGATTGATTGAAGGCTTTTCATGACTATATTTACTATGTTTCTCCGCGTTTTCTATTTTTTAGACTGTGTGTAGTTCACGATCATCAGGCAGAGCTTTTCTGTCCTTTCCAAAGTACCAGCCTCTGCTGCCGCCTGGCCTCACTCTCAGTTCATCAAATACTGACTGTTGGATGAAGTATGAGACTCACATGGTGGCAGCAGTTTTTACCATCTGATCAACTTCGGTAGTATAAAGAGCAAGACAGTCTGCACAAGGCAGTTGCAAGAGGAAGTCGATGGGTCGAGCAAACTCCAAACTTTCATCGAGGAGCCCTCTGTTTGACTTTTGGTTTCACAAGGAACACAGTCGAGTTATTTTGTTAACAAAGTGTGATGTTATGTGTAGCATACTATGCTAGTGACGTTTGTCATGACATATGTGATGAATGTCAAGTCACGTTGCATTACAAATTTTAAGATGAACCATGATGGGTTTTTTTTTCTAAACCTAACCGTGTTCATTTGCCTAAATCTAAAAATATGTTGTTTACCTAAATAAGTTTATTTTGAAAAGGGACTGAATGCATCATGTAACAAGCATACATTGACATGCTGTTCCTGAGCGTCCAAAGCGGATGAAATAGGGGTACCTAAAGCGTCATAGTTTGACGTGTAGGGCAACTGACCCAAAGTCGGTATGTCAGGGGTGAGAATGTTGTTTGCAGAGGCTCTCAAATGTCCTATAAGACAAAATAATAGTGTTGTGTCGTTCATGAACGAATCGTTCAAAAGAACGAATCTGTTGAGTGAACGTACTGAACTGAATCACTTACAGAACTGATTCGTTCATATCTCAGTTTAGTTGAGCTCAGCAGCGAGCGTGCAGGCTGGGAGTGGAACCATCAATTCGGTCCGTGCGAATGATGAATCACTTGTGGGTCGTGAGGCAGCCAGGGTGCAGGTAGGGACTGCCTATCGCGTGACGAATCACTCGGTGAACGACGTAAACCCGATCCCTGAGTGATTCAAATCTTTTCTTCTCAGCGATACACTTTATAGGGGCCGTTTTCTCCAAGCTAACGGCTAATGTATCCAGGAGTCAAGCCACATGAACACAATCACACACACAGACTTCGTTTCCAGATAAACAAACTTAAAACATTAGGCTGGCCAGTAATGAGACTCACCAGTGCAGGACAGACGCAGCAGCAGCTCAGCCGTGTATCAGTTCAGTGAGTCGCCCTATGCAGTACACAGTCAGGGCTCCTCCCGCCAAGCACTGAACGATTCGGTTAACAAATCTTTTGAATGAATCTTTTGAATGAACTGATTCTAGTGATTCAGTAACATCTAAAGAACTGCTTTGCCCATCACTACAAAAAAATACTGACAGAATTGGACAGAAAGTCAATTTTCTTAAATGACATAATTTTATCGAAGAGTTTAACGCTCACTTGTTTTTTTTTTTACTTGATTTTCCTTGAGGATTTTTTCTTTGAGTTGTCTTTTAATTTGTCTTTTTTTTTTGTTTTTACTGTTTGCCTTTTTCTTTCCCTGAAGTGCTTGACTTACAATATAAATGCATTTTAATTCAATTATATTAATATATTTTTAATAAGCTCATTATATTGTATCATTTTTTTGGTTTATTTAACTGGAATATATATTTTCTGTCATTTATTTTCTTTTTAAGTGTTTAATGTCTTATATGTGATTTTAAGTTACTAGTTTTTATTTGTTGCCTTGTCTGAAGCACTTGACTTGGTGCTTGTCTTGTTACTGTTAGACATAAGTGTTCACAAAGATAAAATTAATTAGAATTCAATTTATTTTAAAACCCCTTTAAGGGAAAATGTCATCCACAATAAATGTTAATGCATGATACAATGAAGTATTGTTTTATCTAGAAAATGTAAAAAAAAAAAAAAAGAATTGGTTCCAGTAGAAAAAGAGAACTCAACAGCACTAGTAAGCACAGAGTGTAACGGTAAAAAAAAGTCTTGAAAGCAGGGTTTGGTACAGAAGGGAACAAACAGATTCAATACACAAGGAGAGCAAGGTGATTTGACACAGGTGGAACAAATCAGGGCGGGGCAGTCAATCGCTAAGGTGGGAAAACAAACAGAGGCAGGAAATAAAATGACCTGATTAATGAGTGTGAATATCAAAATAAAACTTTAACTATGAATTAACAAATGAATGAAACTAGGCTTGTGACAGAAAACGCCAAAAACAGGAGTAAAAACAAATACAGATAAACTAATATAAGCAACTAAAAGATACGGCACCAAATAGTCATGTACAGAAAGTCTCTGGATGCAGAGCAAGACCGTGACAGAAAATTCAGCTACACTGCAAATGTATCACTAACAACCACAGATGGGACAAACAGATGACTGCAGGCTGACTGTGATGTTGGGTATTGTGGCAGCGGTGTCAGGAAACACCAAACTCTGCAGGCACGCCAAGTAAACAGCACTAACACTGCAGCAGAAATGCCCCCAAACCTGGGGATCACCCCGGAGCAGTCTCCACCGCTGTTTACCAAACATCAATTACAGTATGCGCTACACAAATGATTCACATGTTTGTCCCTTATTAAGGCAATAGTACACATGCCTGAAAATAATACATGCAATAACCACAAGGAGAAATAAATAACAGATTAGACAAAGCAGCAGTGGCAGACGTCCTCAAGAAGGGAAATAAACAATTCCTCAGTTGCTTCGGGCCAAGACACATTTACATAAAATACACTGAGGTGGAGGTTAAAGCACAACCAACTGGAAAGAAACACTCAGTGCAGTCGATGTTTCCCCTCGTAACACAACGAGCCTCTGTGCAGAGCTTCCATTGATATGTTGGAACAAGCAAAGAACAGTGGAATGACCCTTTATGGATGATTTAAAGTCCATCTTGCTGGGATCTGTAAAACAGGAGGACAGAAGCAAAAAAAAATGACTTTAACAGCTCATTTGATCGATCAAGCGATCAGATGAAAACCCCCCTCCAACCAGGCTATTCCATGCTACTATATATTACATTTAAAATGCTTTGGGAACAAATTCCCAATAAAAGTCCAATTCCTATGCAGCTTTATGAAACCTGACACCCATGTCTTTGAGGAACATAACCCTCCTATTTCTTATTTAGATTCTTATTTTCATTCCTTTTGTTAAGCAGGGCGGAAAATAAAGCGTCTGCATGCATGTCATTTAAGGCCTAACATTTGTAGCAGTAGTGAAATGTTGTCATTATGTAGTTATGGCCATGGGTAATGATGCACAGTAACTGCTCCTGCACTGTTGGAGAATAATGGCTGACTTCACAAAGAATCCATTTCTCCACATGGAGGAATAGTGTTTAGAGAGCCTAATATTTATGATCATCTGTTCTCTGATGGCATGTGCATTTCATCTGTTATCTGACTTTTTTTTCTTCGAATGCTCAGATCAAGATGTACGAAAACAAATATTGATATGTCAGCTCATACAGCCTTTTGCAAAACAGTCCAAAACCTAACATCTAAACTGTAATACTGATAGCAAAAGTACTAAAGTTATACAAATGAATAAAATATAATTGATACTAGATCATCTTATAAAAAGCCAAAAGTCTAAAGAATTACAATTCCCTACCCAGGATTGTTTTTAATTGATGACTGAGACATTATCTTTAGAAATATTAAGAATAATAAACTGCCATCTAAAACCCTGTTTCCACCAGGCAGTCTGGTACGACACAGGTCAGCTGGGTTTCGTTTCTTCTTTTTCCACTGCAAAAAGTTGTGAATGGTACCAATGGAATGGTTCTGTACCGTCCCCATTTTTGGTCCCCCCTCTGTTGGGGTACCTAGCACACAGATCTGATACTAGAAAGGTGGAGCTGTGAACACTGCAGTCTGTTGACTGGTCAGTAGCGACGGTCACTCTCCTCAGGGTTGAGTTGTCGCTGGTTTTGTAACCACTGTTCATACCGTGGAAAGTTTTACATAAGTAGACTATAACTATAAAGTAAAGGATGTTTTGCTGCCTCTTGCAGCAGCTGGAGTCTGAGAAAATAATTCAATTCACTGGGCCGACTGCTGGCCACTTTTAAGGTGGAACATTTACTCATAATGTTACTCAATGCATGAGTTGATGACCTGAATCCATCAGAACACCTTAAATTTCAATGTGACAACTTTGACCATTACTTTAGCTGTTTTTTTTTTTTGTCTCTCTTGGATGACACAGAAGTTTAGTAACGAGTGGAACTTCAAGCGTTTAAAAATATATACATCAGTTTCAACTGGGTGATGTGAACTGCATATATTCTAATCCTCATTTTGGGGAAAAAAGCATCACAGAGTGTCGTTCCTGTGGGCTGCAGCCGGCTGTGTTTGCCTGAGAAGGACTAAATGCGCAAACCTGCTATTTTTAAATATCCCATATAGAGAGACTCTCACTGCAGCCTGTTCTATTTTGTTCTGAAAATGTTAGCATGCAATCCTGTTCCATAGACAATAAATGAGATGCAGACATTTCATTTATGAGGAAATACAGTGAGTGCTGGACGGAGCAGTGAGTGACAACAACCCCGTCCACATTCAAGGGTACTGTTTGCAGTTGAAATGCTGAAGTCTGAAGAGTTACCTTGGTACCAAAGGTACCATTCCAAAAGTGTTTGGTGGAAATGCAGCTTAACTAGCAAGAGGTAAGGTTCATTGCACATTTTTGATAGTGTACTTCTTTTAACTCTGTCTTTGTAAAAAGCAAAATCCTTCGACATGAATGCCCTGACAACAGTTTGGCTATAAAAAATGAGAATAACAAAATAATATTAATGAAAGGTTCTGGATGGGGTGTTTTTCATGTCAAAATATAATTAATATGATTTCTGTTAGAGGTGTTGCAGCTTGGTGGGGAAGTTTACATATATTCTATGACTCCCCAAAACTAGTGAAAAATAAATAAATAAAGAGATAGCTGATTTTGGGTTTTAATTGGACTTTTTTTGGATTGGATTGGATTTTTTTTCTAATGATTTTTCCAAAGAAATTGACCACAGTCTAACTGAAACCCCTAAATACTGTAAGGAAAACAGTCGAGATATTTTTTGTCGTGCACAAGATCATCTCAGTGCTTCAATTGTAGCTACATGCTTTGCCAGTTATGCTTTGGAGATTTGCAATTATTGCAAAAAATGTAAATTCTTGGAAAATTCTGCAAAACCCCAGATTACATTCATTGTGGTTGTGTTGTGAATATTGGTGATTTCAACTTCACATACTCACAGAAAGCTCTGATCTTGGAAACAGGAAATGGCCTGCACAGACTCAAGGAGGGCATTAATGGAACACTGGCAAATTCATGATGCCAACCCCCCTTTGGTGCAAATATCCTGCACTCCTGGTGGCTGTGTGATAGTCAAACACACACACTCAGCTGGAAATAAAGGACAAAAGAAACTTTCAATGCAAAATAAATAAAAATGTACATTAATTTATATGTTATGCAAACCTTAAGTGTCATATTCACCTGTATCAAATTGTGATCACCTTCTATGAGCCTGCTCATTTCTTTTAATTCAGTTAATCAAGTTTTAGGACAAGCAAAGCAAACAATGTTAATAATGTAAAAGACAGTTTAAAGAGAATCAGACTGAGAGTTTTATTGATGGGAGGAGTTGACAGAGAAAAATGGGGAGATCGACTCAAGCCGTCTCGCCACGTTGGGCTGAGCAGACTCGAGAACAACTGGCAATGCCTGAGGATCCCTGAGAGCTCTGGATGAGAATTGACTGCCTGTTCCCTCCAGCGCAGCTTTCTCGTGACTGAATATTGTCCGCTAGTTTTAAGACTGATTAGGTTAAATCTGTACTTAAATAATACTTAACCCCCAAAATCTCCACGTCTGTTACTCACAAAGTGGTGCCTTGAATTCTTAGAGAAAACTTTGTCTCCAATGTGAACGTAAAATCCAAAAACAAACAAATGTCTTGATGAATTAAAGTAGAGGAGGTCTGCGTTTAATAATCACAAATCTATATCTGTCTACATAATCTCACACAACTCCTGCAGGATAATCCAAATGTCATTTATACAGTCGGGTGCTCAGTACAAATACATGCATTTTACATTTCGGCGTAACCCCCAAATTCCACCAGATGCATGTTGGTTGCGTCTGCGCTCGAGAACGGCAGTGGAGCCAATACATTTCAGTTCTAGTCAATGTGTGTTTCCACCAGCTGCGGCTGTGCTGCGTTCTGGCTCTGTCACAGCTGCGGCGCTCCGGAGCCCTCCGCTACAGATACGCAGGACTTCTATTTTTGCCAGACTCTGGAGCACAACACTACAATTCAGCACAGAGCAGATCGTGTGGGGCAGGAAGTTGTGCACAGAAACACAATAAAACATCCGGCTAATTTTCAAAATAAAATACAGTGTTCACGGCTGATAATATTTCCCTGCACTACACCTTGAAAACGTCATAATGGGCGGAGGCAGGCCTGAGGTCAACAGGTCAGAGGTTTTCAGACGTCATTTCACCCCGTTGACACCATGGACGAGGAGATGTTAATCATGGAGGTGCACCGAGATGTCTTCCTACTACTCCTCTGGTTTTGTGGTTCTGTTTATAGAAACTACATCTTGTTATATCACACGATTATGTGTGAGTTTGCGAGATCTCGTTGGTCCTTGTGACTCCAGCTGTCCGGCAGAGCTGCACCGCTCCGCAGCGCAAACGCAGCCAGTGGGTGCTGATGGACGGCGGAGCACACAGTGGATAACCAGCGCAGGCATTCCGCAACGGACACGCATCCAGTGGAATTCCGGCATAAGAGTACCGATCCTTGAGCTGCTCTATTCAAGCAGAGTTCAAATGCATGCGTTTGCGTAGAAGGATTTTTTTTTTTTTTTTTGTAAAGATATTTTTTACTACTACTGTAAATGAGACCTAGATTATTCTGCAGGAGAGTTTGTAAACTGATGCTTTTTGATATAGTCTTGCTGTGTGGAGGGCTTGTGTGATAGCGATAGAGAGGAGGTGATGAAGGATTTGACAAACTGCTCAAAGCACTTCATGATGATGGATGCAAGTGAGACTGGGCAGTAGCTGTTCAGACAGAGGGCTTTAGTCTTTCTGGAGACAATAATGATCTTTGACAACAGACTGGAGCAGTGAGAGGTTAAAAGAGAAACATCTGCCTGTTGATCTTCACACATTTCAAGAGCTCAGCCAGGGATGCCATCAGGTCCAGGTGCCCTCTGTGGATTTATCCTTTCAAAGGATCTGCACACATCTGCCCTGGATATTAGCAGTGGGCAGGGGTCCTGGGCCCTCTGTCCCTCCTCAGGCAGGGAGTTGTTATCGAAGCGTGCATTGAATGTGTTCGGTGCATCTGGGAGAGATGTAGACATTACTCAGTGCTGCTGCTCTCCTTTTGTTGTCTGTGATGGTTCTTAGTCCAGACTACATGGTCCTGGTGTTGGAGCTCTGGTAGTTAGACTCCACTTTGTCCCTGTATTGTCTCTTAGCACTGCTAATTGCTCCTGAATTGTTAGTGCCAGTCAGAGGCATGGACATCCCCATTAACCCTGGGCTTCTGATTTCAGATTGTTCTCACAGTAATCCTCAGTATGCCATCGATGCATTTGGTGATGTAGCTAATGACCACGTCCATGTATGTGTATGTTGTTGTCCTGAAACCTAGAGCGTAAACAGTTAGGTTTTACTACAGCTGAATTGGTAGTTCGTAGTCTTTAGCACTCACTCTATTTGTAAAGCCCTATTCAGACCAAAGACTCACGACAAGATGAAACCGTTTTAGAAAGTTGCAGAGAGAGGTTGCAGCGGTGTGAGCTGGCCATTCTGAGCTCAACTCAAGCCAGCTGATGATGTCACCTGCAACTCAGCTGGTCAAACTGCCGACGGCTGGTTTTACAACCCAAAGCACATCATGTCAACACGTCACAGGTAAAGCTTTTAAGCCATGGCAGGTAAAGCCAGATCTGGCATTGGATTATGATGATTTGCATTTTTATAGAGGTATTCTTATGATGTTATTTATTCATTTATCATTTTGTGTTTCTTATTGCTATGTTGGGTATAATGTTTATTTTCTATGTACTACGTTGTATGTTTTATTTTTATGGCTGCAGTATGGGTGTAGGGCCAAGACCAATATCCCAACAGCCAGTTCACTTGTAGTGAAGTCTGCAGATCAAGTCAAAATGATGGTGTGTTCACTTATTCCGGTAGGTGCTCTGTCCCCATTGAGCCCTCTGTTTCCGTCCTTGCGGTGGCTCTCACACACACACACACACACACACACACACACACACATTCTCAGTGACAGATTGATAATTGCTGCTGGTTATTTATTTTACTGTGGCATATTGATTATGAACACAGTCCATCTGATGCCTGATGCCAGCTGTAGCCAGTATCTCACTCTCACTAGTTGGGTTTCCATCCACCTAGTTTTATTCGCATTTTCAACGCAAAATTTGCGAGAAAAAAAAAAACTTTAATGGAAACGCCAGAAATTCGATATTAGGAAAATGCAACTTTTGCTAATGGAAACAGATTTAGCGAATAAACAATGACGTAGGCTACCAGATCCTACTTCTACTTCACTTCCGCTCCACAGTCTGGTCTGGTCCACTCTGGTCAGTGAGTGTAGTCTTTCTCATTTCTTTTTCAGGACACTTATGTACGCTGACAACGTTGATATGAGCGTGATGAGAGCTCTCGCAATAACCAAGAAGTTCCAAAGGAATCTCTCCATCTCGTCGTAGCCATGGATGTGCCAGTAGTTGTTTACATCAGTTGTGGACATGAGACGCTCTCAATGACTTCATCCCACGGCGCTCTCTTCTTCTACAGGTGTTCTTTTGCATTTTTATTTTTCACGAGTAGCTCCACCTACTGCTTGACCTGTTGACTCCCAATACTCGCAAAACAATAATGAATGGAAATGTGCATAAATTCGCTTTTTTTTTTTTGCACATTTTCACAAAATTTGCGATACATTTGGATGGAAACCCAGTTACTGTCCTCATTCATATTTTGAGAAGCTAATTATATTCAGCCACAAAATAAGCCTGAAAAGCTGGAAATCAAATTTGAAGCACAGAGAGTTGTTGCGCAGCGTCTCATCTTGTTGCACTGGTGTGAATGAAAGTTGCAAAATGGCGCATTCCAAGTAGATGCCTGTTTCAACTCGTGTCGTCGCAAATCTTTGGTCGAAATTGGGGCTGACAGCTGTTAAATAGACTCCTGTTAAATAAATCTTAAATTTTAAATAGAGTCAAGATTTTAAAAAATGCTGAAGTAAAAGTAAAATTAAAACACATTAAATCACCGACACTAAAGAAAGTAGCTTATTCTTTTGAAAAGGAGCAAAGTATGTGAGTAAGAAAAAATGACATTTAACTGCTGTTCAACATTCATTTAGTCATGTTTAGGTAATAGGCCTTAAAGTAACATGGCAAAACAAATTAAAGTCTACTAATATAAACATAAACACCCACAATACAATTAGAGATATAAATGAACTGAAAATAAAACTAAAGCGAAATTAGATTTGGGCCAATAAACTGCAATAACCCTGCTTCCCAGCTTTCACTTACTCCGTCTTACACCTTGCCCTCCAACTGAAGATATTTTTTACACATGGCCTGAAACCCTCATAAAGCCACAAGTGCTGAGAAATGCATCAGAAATTTAATATCGTTAAACATTAGGAAGGCTCTAAATTGTGTTAAAAAGCTTGATTTATCCGGTTCCACGCAGGAGGTACTTTCATATTTTATTTCAGTTTTATCACATTATAAAATAAGAATGTGTCCAGGAGTGTTTTCTCTTTGTGACACAAGTTTGTTTTTACAGTTTGGATCCCTGTTCGCTGTCAGTCACTGCGAGTCTTAACGAGCATGTGTGTGTGTAAGTGTGTGTGTGCATGTGTGTGTTATCCCGAGCCCAGGGAATAATCATTAAAATTACATTAAAATAGATTGCTGCTTCTAGATTTATCCTGCACCTTACTCAGACCTGTCACTCAACTTTATGTGCCTGTGTGTGTGTGTGTGTGTGTGTTGTTTATATAAGCGTGCGCCTGCATGTGTGCACATGTGCTAACGGTAGAGCACATGTAAGAGGATTATAGTAATCTTATTACAAAATTTCTACCTACTAATGGATCAGATAAACCGGATCAGACCACTCAATGCATCTTTCCTGTTTTCTTTTATTTTGAAAAACTGTTGATTAACTGCTGGATTACTTATAAACACTTGAAGGTGAAAGGTGTCTATATTTTGGGCTGGGCAGTAAGTGCTACAACTCCTACAGATATTTAGTAAATTGAATTATATTTTAAACGTCATTTAAAATATAATTCAGTGATTCAAAAAGAGGTTAAAAAGTGCAACTAAAGCAACATTTACATTACACGAATGCTATATATTGCATTTTGTGTAATATATATATCTTAGTAAAGCCAAAATTTGTCAGTAAAAAAATGACACCGACAAAAGTCAGTGATACATTACAGACAAAAAAAAGTGATAATAAAGCAAATGAAGACACTAATTGAATAAGTACATGTCACTTATTCATTCAAAACTGTCAGAATTATTTTAACTTTATTCAATTCAATGGAACTTTATTTATCCCGAAAGAAATTCTTGTGTCAGAGAATGCTTCAAATTACCCCTACACTAAGTACACTAACCACAATACTGGCGACTTACAACCAGTAACAACCACAACAACCTGTGGGTTCCCCGGGTCAGTATTACATATCTGGCAAAATATACAAATCTACAAGATAAGAATTGTTTTCAAGGAGCAAAAGCAAAAAAAAAAAACAGTGCCTAATAGAGAAACAATAGGAGTATGATAAGTACAAGATTCACTTAAAATTAATTAAAATGGTGGGAAAAAAATAAAATGGTGGAAAAAAACAGACTGCACCTGATAATCAATATTTTATTGAATATGATATAACAATGAGAAGTAGTTTTGCACATGATTAAGAAAATGATTTACACTGACATGTGAACATGATATTGAAAAGTATTAAGTAATAGTGCAGCTAATGTAGATGAATATTGGTGTCATATGGAATTACGTTTCCTAAAGATTATTATTGATGTCACAAAATAACAATATTAAATTACAATAACAGCTTTTTTATGTATTACAGTAATACCTTACTAAATGTATTTATTTGACCTTTATTTAACCACAAATCTGTTTATATACTTTGCAAAATAATCATAAGAATCATTTTAAAAGAATCATTTTAAAATTTGCTGTTAAAATGTATCGTATTTGTGTTCATCTCAACAAGCCATGTATTTTCATTTTAAGCTTTTTTTTTCTTGAATTCTGCCACACACAGAAAACATTTTTAGTAAAGACAACAAATCAAACAAGAAAAAGCACAATAAATAAAAAGAAAAGCTAAGTGAGGAAATATAAAAATGTAACATAATAATAAAGGCTTAGTCTAAGTGGGTCAGAAAACATTTACAACAAATGGGTTTACAAAAATGTCAAGCAGACAAATTGATTTGTTTTTCTTCCAGTTTTCAGGACAATGATGCCAAGACGTGCACATACAGTAAACATTATCTCTCCATTTACAGACTATCAACTTTTGGCAACAGAGGCTTCAGCCATCCATTTATTATGTTATTGATCAGACAGTCTAGACAGAATCCCTCATCTGTCTGCCACTGTAGTGCTGCAGCTGACTTTATACAACATTCATCTCTGGAAAAGTGAAAATTAATCTTCAAAAACCTTTGAACAATAACACTTTACACTGACATGTTTTCAGACCATCATGCATGTCTAGAGCATTTTTAGAACCATCGGTCCATCAGCTTGCTGGGAGTCTGGTGATACTAATATCATGTTGTGAGCTGAGTTTGAAAGAAAATATTGTCAGAATAAGCTCCTCTCTAGGTCTCCTCCAGTTCTCATCAGTGATGTGACAACTGATTTACTGTGGATTTACAGTTCAGCAGCTTCAGCTCATTCACACTGCTGCTGCTGCTGCTGCTGCTGCAGCGAGAGTTCTCGTAAAGACAAAGAAAACTGAACACATTACACCAATTCCCAGGTTTCTAAAACATGATGAAGCTGCATTTAGATAATATGCCTCCACTGTTAGTCCAAATCCGTGGTCTTCTGGATATTTTCTCCACCTGTAACCACTTTTAAAAACAGTCTAAATACTTTTATGTTAATGACTGCCTTTTATTTAAATTTCATTCTGTTAGATTTGGTTTTTAAAAATGTCTTTTTAAACTTTTTATTTATTTATTTTACTTTTTTTATATAACTTTTCATTATGTTTTTATTCATACTCTTTTTTTCTTGTGAATTTTTTTTTATCCACCTTTATTTTTCTTGCCCTGTTTATTTATTTATTTTTTATTCTATTTTTTTATTTTATAATATTAAGTTTAAGTTTATACATTTAGATATAAAGAACAGAGAAAAAATAAGATGAAATAAAATAAAATAAAAACAATTTACATGTGCAGGTAAAGTAGAAACCCAGAAAGGGTCACCTAACTGGAAAAATAAAATGTGCACAGATTTAAAAAATACAACATGATGCAAAGTAAAATGTCATTGAAGATACATATCTTCCACACAATCAACACAACTGAGGCTGAAACAAAATGTGCTATATAAATATACTTGTCTTGTTTAAATCATACCCAAGATCATACTGCAAGGCCTGCTTATCAGATGTTATTTTACTAGTGGGTTCTTTATAGTCTTCAATGGTTTTAATTGAGAAATATAACCTTAAAGTATATGATTATTCTAATAAGAGGCTTTGGGCCCTTCCTTCACCTTATCCCCGATGGCAACCACCACACTCTTCAAAGGGGAACTCTTTAAAGAGTGATTTTACACATCAGTGTCTTCTGAGTATCACTCATTGTGAAAAAAAGTTCAACCTCTCGCGGTGAGAGAGCTGTGTGAAGTCTAATAAATGTCTCCATGTCATGTCACTTGAGTCAGCGTCAGTCGGGGCTACAAGTCTGAAGATAAAATAATCTGGAGGTGTGAAGTTAGACGGACATGATCTTACCAGACCTCTTTAGCCTGCTCCTCAGCTCTGCTGCAGGCTAGAGGCTCTTTGCTATGTTAGCCACTGCTAGCACATTACACTGACAATTATCCAGTGGTGTAGTGGGAGTTGATGAGGTGAGTGTAGTACAAAGTAGATTAGTAGGGTCCCGAGGAGGAAGTGGGTATACTCGCCTATGTATTCCATTGGCTTCTGGGGCTGATAGGTGGGTAAACCTGGCACTACACCACTGTGAATATCATACTATCGCACTGTCTGTGGTACATTTACATTGTAGGTATTGTATGCAGAGGTTTTGACAAGGACAGATGT
Source organism: Epinephelus lanceolatus (assembly GCF_041903045.1). Taxonomy (NCBI): domain Eukaryota; kingdom Metazoa; phylum Chordata; class Actinopteri; order Perciformes; family Serranidae; genus Epinephelus; species Epinephelus lanceolatus. Next base: position 38,048,272 of record NC_135736.1, read on the forward strand.
TATAGAAGTGCAATGCTTAATTCATAGAGAACTCTATAGGTTGGAGATGTGTCCACTTAGATGGTCTGAGGACTTTTCTGATTAGTCCTCCAAACATTTAAGTTTTATAAGGCAAAACTAATTCTTCTAGTGTAAGATACCTGCACCTGTTTCTCCTGGAGCCTCCCTTATCTTAGTCACTCTTCTGGAAATGAGCTTTAGTTTTGGGAAACAAGCCTTCAAGATTCAAATCTGAAAAAACAACTTGACAAAATGGAGATGTTTTGTGGCATTCTACATTTCTTGTTTACAAGACAGCAGGAGACAGACAGACATTTCTGAACTTCACCTTTGAGCACCTGTGTGTGGCCACCTGCCTGTTCGATATTGGAACAACAAATTGTTTGACGGAGGGACAGTCAGACTGCTTGGAGGAGACACAGAGATACAGCTGGTGTAGCTGGAACTTTTCTTGACATCAGATACCTCCGTTACTTGACCTTTCTCTCTCTCTCTCTCTCTCTCTCTCACCATCTTTCTCTTTCTCTCTCTCTTTCAACACACACACACACACACACACACACACACACACACACACACATGCGAACACACACCACCTCCTGTCACTTTCTGGTTCCTGCAGTTTATTGCCAGCCTTATGACAGTGCTGACAACCTGCTCCGTGCCCCCTACACACCCTTCCTGCATTAGCCCTGACAGGTGTGTGTGAGCACGTGTGTGTGTGTGTGTGTGTGTGTGTGTGTGTGTGTGTGTGTGTGTGTGTGTGTGTGTGCGCAGGACGTAAAAAAGGCCAGACTTTCTCCCAGCCCAACTAATGTGTGTTCAGGGGACTCTCCTTTTTACTCAATCTATCAGTCTGTCTCTACACACACACACACACACACCCACACACATACACACACACACACCCACACACTTGCATACACTCCATAAGTGTGTATATATATGCCATGTATGTTATAATTGCGTGTCAAGTTCGGTATAGGCCAACTCTCCTGCCACACTGTCCCTCCCTGCAGTTCCATTAGCCCTCTCTCCCATCCCACCCAGTCAAATTGTCACCCCAAACCCCCCCACCCTACACACCCCCACCCCTCACTCCGTGTCACTCTATGCTAAATAGTCCCCCCTTGGAAGCTGTAGAAGCGTCTACTCTCAGTGGAAGTTGATAGCACTGTGGCGTACTTTGGCTTAAGTCGAGTTCAGTTGGAAGTTGGAAATGTCAGCTGTGGAATAACTAGCTGTGAGCTGCACTGTGGCTCATTGCTGGAGTTCGGCTGGGGCAGCAGTGGCCATATTGGGTCTTTGTTTCTCACTGGGGGCCCCATCTGCACTGCAGTGTGGTGTGCATTGTGGTGTTTGAAAATGCAGCCCTTTTGGGGAGCAGTTGCCAGAACATCAGCTTTCAGTGTTGCATAGATGACACACAGCTCCAACGCCTCAAAAATCCCAGGCTCTGCCAAGAAGTGTTGGTGAAACTTACAAATATATGATAATAAATCAGCCTTCTGTCATAAGAATGTTGCATACAGATTGTGGCCGTCAATGTACAGTATATCCACAGAAGGTCTCACTGGTTGACTTTAACACACATGTACATACATGTGTAGAAACCAAAGCCAACAGGGCCTGTACTCTCACAATGTTCTACTGTACAGAAGTCAGTTCCTAAAGTAAAGTCCTTTGCACACCAAGTCTGCATTTATCTGCTGAAATTGTTGTAGGCCAGCAAGAACAAGAAGACCAAGATCAAGAAGACCTTGATGACTTGGCATATTTGGTTTTGGAGTACCTAACCAGGTACGGGACACCAGGGTCTCCCCCTGGAGCCAGACTTGGGGGGGAAGCTCACCAGCAAATGTCTTGTGGCCGAGCCTTGGGCCATGGGGCCTGGCTGGGCTCAGCCCTAATAAGTAACATGGAGCTGCTGCCCTGTGAGCCCAACACCTGCAGGAACAGGAATCAGGGTTGAGTGCATTGTGTGCCGGGTGGCAGCCAGAGATCAGATCCCTGGTGTCACAGAAGAAGTGGAAATATATGGAAGCAATGTCCTTCTTGAAATCTTCCACAACAAAGAGAAGATTATGCGAGTCTATCCAGAAATGCATGAAATGATTATGCTTGTAGCAGAGTGCAATTTATAGCTGCACCATATCATTTTAATGACTCTGATAACCACAGTGCCGATCGCAAGATGTCTGCAGAGGGTGGCAACTGCAAGGGAGGTACCTCAGGTGAAAAGAAGTTAGGGGCATATGTGTCTTTATATTTTGTCTTGTAGTGGGAATTTTATGCAATGATGGAAACAATAAAACGCATTGCACTCAGTGTGCAAGGTTTCTACGCATAACAATTTTTATCATTATCAGATTGTAAAACTATGAAAAAATACAGATTTGGTGTGTAAAGACCTTCAGGAAAAATAGCTGCTTACTCTAAAAATGTGAATGTTAGATATTTGCCTCTTTGGATAGTTTTGGATAATTATAGCTATTTATGCATCTTAACTGGACTTTGTGGTGAAGTGCATTAACACATACATCACTGGAGGCAATCAGAGGTTGATTCTCATTAGACAACACAAACAGCACAAATCAAAGTGTAGACATGTGCATCAAAGCAAAGTTAAGATTGTGTTTCTTCTGAGTTGTATGACTTCAAATGTACAGAAACCTGAGCAGAATGGAATGGAGAGTAACAGAGACTGGAGGTAGTGGTGAATTTTGAATCCAGTCTGTCGGAGCATTCAGACACACTGTTTAGGAAATGGATCCTGTGACAGATGAGTACTTTAAAAAGTTTAGTTTCTTTTCTTTCTCTCTCTTTCTGACAATTTCTTTTTATGACAGACATATTGCTGCATGATCTGACCATGGAATAAGCTTAGCTTGACTTAAATAAAATGCTGTATTTCAGCTACATGGGCATATCAGCTATATGCTATCTCTTGTTTTTGCTCCTGTGTGAATTCTATTTTTTTTTTTTTTTCATATTTGAAATGCAGACTTCATAACATCAGATTTCACAAAGATCAATAACTGGGATTCTGCCAGACTTGACCTCATAATTGGCTTGTGCTCATCACAATCTGCCCCGCTTCTGCTCCTGAGGTCATTTTTTTCTGTTTCATTAATGATGCATCCATGCTCAGTGTGTCCTGTTTTATTATTCACCTCTCCTCTCATTTTAGATCATTTCACTTCCTGCCCTTGTGTGTTTTCCCACCAGTTTTAATTCAGTCTGCCCCGCCTCGACAGCCCATTATTATTCCCAGATCGCCGAATCCTGTCACTCCCCTCCTTACGTACCTATATGTCCTGTTGTCACATCTGTCATCTGTCACATGGCATATTTCAACCCAAAATATCTTTTTTCTAAACCTAACTAAGTAGTGTTGTTGCCCCGGCCTTACTGCAACTGTTTCACCTTAAGCACTTGTTACAATGCGTTTCAGCTTTGCGTCACATAGAGACGCTAAAGGGTGCCCTGTGCATGTCTTTCACACGTCGAGGAGAGTGACAAAATGTCATTATTTGACAACTTGGAAATGAGAAGGGTTGGCCTTGATTAGCGTCAGCCAACACATTGTCACTCTGACCTTGTGACTAGGGGTGGGAATTGATAAGTTTTTATCAATATCAATGCCATTGTCGATTCTGCCTATCAATCCAATTCCTTATCAATTCTCATATCGATTCCTGAGTAGTTCATTGAGTGGCAAAAAAGGAGTTCTACACAGTCTTCTGCGCCAAAAGCAACCATTTTATTTTTTCCCAAAATTATGTCTGCACAAGACTGAACATGAACATATTCAACTCAAACATACTGAACAACACCTTGACAAGATATAGTGTAGAAAGAAAATATGGTCTAAATAAATTAGACTGATACAATAAGCAATAAAAAATAAATATTTAACACTTGAACATGCTAAATTACGGCTTAACACTCCTTTTCTTTAAAAGGATATTGTAAATGAAGTAACAGTGGACATACCCAAGTCCTCTTTAGAAAAATAGACATGCCACGATAACATTTTTTTAAAATGCACATATTGTTGATTTAACTTACTGTAGGCTTAAACCAAATGAAACCAAAATTATAGCTTAACACTCCTTTTCTAAAAAGGGATAGAAACTATGAATGAAACAGTGAACATACCTACATCCACTTTAGATAAATAGGCATGTATGCCTACATAACATTTTTAAAAACTGGAAATAATGTTACTGTAAGCTTGTCAGAGTACACTGAATGAACATCAACAATTCTTATGCAAGAATATCTGCCTTTTCTGGGAGGATTCTTGAGCGCTCCACACTAATGGTATCTCCTGCTGTGGAGAATACCCCTTCTGAGGGAGTAGAAGATGCCTGAGCGCACAAATACTTTTGTGCCACATCATACAGAAGTGGCAAAGTATCCCTCTTCTGCCACCACCACAGAACGGGGTCAGCTGAGATGGGAATAGCAGGAAGGCCTCTGTACATTCGTATTTCTAAGTTGAGACGCTCACTAATGTTCTGGGTCTCTTGGGGTGCTACCTGCTGCATGTCTTGCTCCTCCTCTCCAAACAGCTCCTCTAGGGCCGTCTTGGGGTGCTTTACAGGTAGAGTCTGAAATTAAAAGGACCATAAACTTATGTTTTAGGTGCGTGGTCTGAATGGATTATTATGAATATACCATATGGTCATTATAATGAACTGTGCTTACACAGCCTTCCTCCTCGTCGTCTTCTTCCTCCACGTCCTCATACTGTCTCTGGCTCTGTGTGTCTTCTGGCACTGGTACCTTAAGTATAAACACACTGTGTGAGTCACATGCATGGAACCAGAGTATATTGGCATCACAATGGAACTGTACCACAGACTGTGATTCAGATACCTCTTCTGCTCCTGTGAGCATCTCTGCTACTGCTGAGGTCCTCAGCCTGTCCCAGATGGCATCATCATTGTCCATTTTCAGCTTGAACCTCAGGTCCATCACTGTCGCCTCCTCCAGGAAGGTCTGGATCTCTTCATCCTTAATTTCAGAAAGCAAGAAACATTCATGTTCAAAAACGTGGGGACACTTTTGCTAGTGTCTGAAATCTGACGCTCATGAACTACAAATTAATATACAGTAAGTCATGGTACCTGGTAACGAGCGGAGAGATCAGTCTATATCTTCTCTTTTATATGTCTTGCAAAAGCAGAGTCGCTTGCCTTAATGGAATAGTGGCACTCCAACTTCTTTAAGATGGGTAGAATTTGACCACTCGTTGGACTTTTCTCACTTGAGACACAGAGTGTCGATGTGTAAAGCACCCGTATCAGCTGGACAAACTCTTCTGCCTTCTTCAAGTCGTCGGACTGCAATTTCTCCATCAGTCTAAAACAGCAAATAATTAGCAATAAACACACAAGTCCTCTTTCAGTCTTATAATCCACAGTTTTAAAATAAGACCATTTTAAGTTAGTTACAGAATCTATCCCTTACTTTTCCTTCTCAAACTGCCTCTTTATCCTTGGGTCCAAACATTGCAAACTGATGTTTTTTTTTTTTTTTTTCCTTCAACAACAAATGCACATAGTTACATTTAGCAAAGGACGTGCATGTGGTTGGGTTTAGAAAAAAAGAACAGGGTTTGGCTTTACAATCATACGGGAAGCAAACACTGGCCTCCTGGGTGAAAGTCGATGGTTGTTGGACCCATCCACCACCCCTCCTGTCCAACCAAATTGGACTTTTGCCACCTTAACTTTCGTTGTTGCCCAGCCATGTATCCCCCTGATGCCGTTGGGTGCTGTTACACGCTGACAGCAAATGGCCGAGTATCATGTCGAAGTGAAAGGACAGCCTTTTTCGCTAGTGTCTGCCACTGAAAGTCACTGCCTGTGCGCCAGTATTCGACAACTACTACAGTGTACTGACACCAGGTTGCTTCAGTTGTCCCCATCAGCCCTGCAGTCACCTTACCTCCTGCTCATTGGTACTCACTTCCCCAGTAAGTCCAGTTGGTCAGTCTTCTTACCCTGAGGGGATGCATTCCAGCCCTTGTCCTTGTTTTTGGGTTTTGCTTGTTATCTTACCTCGTCATTGCCATCTCTGTGCTGGATGTTGTTCACCTGCTTGACCTTTCTGCTTGAACTCCTGTGCGCCATACCTATTCTGGCAGTAACGATTAGGTCCAATTCCTGTGTTCTGTCTTTACCAACTGTACAGTACAGTGCTTATTACTAAACTTGCTTTGAATATAAAACACAGTATTAATATATACATATGAAGAAATATATGTAATTGTAATATTTAAAAATCACATTATTTGGAGGATTTTAAGTACAAACTCTGAAATTTCTGAAATAAATTAATTGACTGTGTGGCATTTAATAGGTAACAATTTCATACTGTATGGGTTTTGAATTATGTTCTTATCTGTTTATCTAGCCCACTGGCCTCTGACATGAGGACAGATTCTACATTTCATTGCTTGCAATAATTGGTCAATTTTGTATATTATACCAGTAGATCTCAAATAATGATCTCCAGACTCCGTGTTCCTTCAGCGATCTCTTAAGTTTTTCTTGGTGAGACTCTTCACTGTGTCTGTGAGGTAGCAGGTCTGCAGGTAGCACAGCTGGGCAGCAGATAAGGATGACTGACAGCTTGGATTTTCATCTGGAATCATTTCACTGTTTTTCTTGTCTTTTTTTCTTCATGCATTAGGCAGCTAGACACAGACACGCTCAA